>NC_134589.1:95534918-95577418 GCF_037038515.1 Microtus pennsylvanicus | reverse complement strand
GTACAAGGGAACACACCACACACACACACAAACACACACAACCCTTTCTCTGCTCTCCGTTCTTTGCCATTCTTTCCTCTACCTCCCCCCCTTGGCAGATCAATTAGTAATTTTCTTAATGACATTTTCATACATCTTTGGAAACAGTGAGTGCATCTCGAATAAATGTCACTTAAAAAAATCTACAGTTTATTGTTTTCTTCTTGCCTTCCACTAGTGTCAATACACTCTAAAGCCACGTCTCGGGGAAGAAAAGGGAACCGCTCTCCACGGTTCATCATATCTACCTCTCCCGTCGTAAGCAGCACTGTTTGCCTGCTTCCTTTCTCCTTCCTTGCCATTGATTCTTTGTTTATTACAACAAAAGGTACTAAGATGAGGGAAGGCTCTGGAACATTTTGCTTTTATTCCAGTGTCATTCGACCATCTCAGCCACTTCTCTGTGGGAAAAAAAAGGTGCAGAGCCCTGCACCCATCTCAGTTCCTGCATTCATCTCTCACCAGCAGAACTCACTGACCCACCCACAGAGCACAGCCTAACAGTCAAAGCTTGTCACTATTCCTCTCAAGTCCTTGCATGCAAAGTAATATTCGGCCCCAAAAATAATTTCTCTGACAATGAATATAATTTAAAAAAATTATATGATCGCTCTTCCCATCTTTTTTTTTTCCCCTAAAGTCTTGAAAATCTGATACTCACCTCTCTTTCTAGGTCATTAATTCTGATATTAAAAACTGCATTTTGTATGCATATAAATCATGATATCAGAACCTGGTTTTGCAAGAATGAGGTCACTTCTGAGAATCAAAGAAGTAAGAGGGAATGGGACAACTGATGGCTTATTCTCTATTTTTAGTCCACGGACTTATCAGCCATAAGAACTAAAATGTAGTCTGTGTGCAGGGGACAGTCCCTGCAGGGCCAGGACACCGCTGCAGTCTTGGCGGTTGCTCAGATATGTGTGTACACGTGTCTGTGTATATGCACGTGAATTTCAATTTTGATGACCTTGCTGTTGTTAAGAGTTAGCCTCCTCAGAAAAGCTAAACCAGGGGCATTCCACATAAGTTTGACGTTCTTAAGGAATATTGTTAATGGTTAGCGTTAAATGCCAGTGTGACTGTGATGTTTGCTTTTGGATCCCAACTTGCCACAGCCGGGAATCACATGAATGGGGAATGAGCCAGAAAGCCTGATTCTTCCATGGTTTCTGCCTCCAGGGTCCTACCTCGATTTCCTGCCCTGACTTTTTTCAGCCAAATAAACCATTTTCTCTCTCCCCTAGCTACTACTGGTCAGAGTGTTTCCCACAGCAACAGATATGAAGTCAGAATACCCATGATGTAACTGACAGCAGGATCTCCTTATTCATTATTATACTCTTTGGCATATCTATGTGAACTGTCTATCCATCAGTAGATAGCAATTCACTTCCATCTCTCAGGTCCTAATTCTGCATTAAATACAGATGTGCCAGGTATCTGTATGTGTTGATCCCCAAGTGATCCTAGCGTGCAGATGTGTTAAACAGCTACCTCCTTGTGTTATTGCTGAGACCCCCTCTTGGAAAGATGGCACAGACATCTCAAAGTTATTCTATTAAATACTTGACTTCATGCACCCCAAATATTCCGTGTACGGATCACAACTCAAACCCCATCAGAGAAAGTAAGGGGTTCATTTGCATGAAGGTTCCTGGTCAGGTGCACATGGAACCCTTGGTTACTGTCTAACATGAACTGGAGGATGTACCTGTCTGCCTGCCACCCATCTTCATGCGCTAGCCATGTTCCTCTTATGGCAGTCTGAGCCTTCAGTGGGGAGGAACGGTGCACAGAGGTCCTCACGCTCAGAGTCAAACTCCAGTCCTAGCCAAAGCTGCAGTGCTCCCAGCGCCTGCTTCAACCTCCACCTGCTATGAAATGGAGATGCTAAAACCTGTCTTGGTGGAGCAATAGAGACAAAGCGGCAATCCAGGACAGGAGACAGAAGTAGCCACCATCTAAGCAGAAGCTATTATTCTGAGGATAAAAGAGACTATTTGAAGCCATAAAGTTCTTCCTTTTAAAGTACCCATCTGATTAAAACTAAGAGAATCAATCATGTCCCTTTATAGTCTATGTGTCTATTCTATATAGGACTGATCTCCAAATTGAATAGAGTAATTTCTGTCCACGGATTCCCTGATGACTTCTTTTTTGGATGGAATCCCAGAATCGTGTGTGTGTGTGTGTGTGTATGCTCACCCAAGCACATGTGGATGCATGTGCTCATGTGTGAGTCATGCAAGGACCAGAAAACAGTTTCAGCTTGCATTCCTCAGTCAGTCACTGTCCACATTTGGAAAACGTTGATAATGTTTTTTAGGTATATTTGTGTTTTGCCTTCATGGACGTGTATATATGACATTGAGGTCTGGTGTGCTCAGAAGCCAGAAGCAGATATTTCATCCCCTGGCCCTGGAATCACAGATGACTGTGAGTCACATGTGGGTGCTGAGAACCAACTTCAGGTCCTTTACAAGAGCAGTAAGTGTCCCAACTGTTATTTAATTTCTTTATCCCCTCTTTTGAAAAATATTTATTTTATGATTGATTTGCCTGCAAGCATGTATATGTACTACATGTGTGTCTGGAGCTTGCAGAATTCAGAAGAGGGTATTAGATGCCCTGGAAATGGAGTTACGAGACAGTTGTGAGCCACCATGTAGGTGCTGGGCTCTGACATCGAGTGTTATGCAAGAGCTGAGCATCCCCGACTTCCACTTCCATCTCTTTTTGAGACAGGGTCTCTCACTGGCCAGCGAATCACCAAGAAGGCTGGGATTGCTGGCAAGGAAGCCAGAGGGACCCAACTGTCTCCATTCCAATCCAACAAGATTGCAAACCGATGCCACCATTCTCAGCCATAGGCGCTGGATGGCACCAGCCCTGTGTGAACTTGTGTCTGCAGCATGAGAAACAATACAAGATGACTCTTAGAAGCCACTGTGCTTGGGAGGCCTTGTTGCTCAGCAATACAGCTAACACATGCAAGACTGTTGTATCTACATAGCATATTAAAATGCAGCTGATAGAGTTACTGTAGACAGATTTATATTTCAAGCATTTAAATAGTAATCCTGGTTTTTAGGATTATTGGAAGGATTGAAAGAAATAGTGTATGCAAAGGGATTATAACAATTTCTGATACTTAACACACATAATTATTCTTTGAAAGAAGTCATTCCAGGTTTTGTTTTCTGGTTAGAATTTTAAGGATGGAGGTGTGTGTGTGTTTGTTTTCAGCTAGGGCTAACCATTTGGATGAAAATAAACCCAGAGCTGCTGCATTGCTCAAATTCTTTCCCCATCCAGGAAAAGCCTGCCAGAGGGGGAAGTCGGCAGCAGTGAAAAGATGAGCCAAGAAAGAGGAAGGAAATATATTTCAGGCAGAGCGTTTGAGCAGTAGGACCCTCCGTTCAGCAATGCCCCCTGCAATGAGCCTGAGCCGTGCTCCGGCACAGCCTGCAGCCCACGGTGCACTGCTTCATGCGTTGCTTGATAAAATCCTTGCAATCTTGCAAACTCCCTCTGATGTGAGTCTACCATTGTTAACAAGATCGGTCAGACTACAGCCAGCCTCTAAGGGTACAGAGAAAAATGTAGATGCTCTGCTTACTTTTCTGTGCCTGTGACAAACACCATGATCAAAAGCCACTAATCGGAGGGAGGGGCTATTTGAGCTTGAACACCTAGGTCACAGTCCACCACAGAGGGAAGCCAGACCAGCCACTCCAACAGGAACTTAACCAGGAACTTAGAGGAACGGCGCTTGCTGATTCAGCAGGTTCATGTTACACCTCGGGTCTACCTGCCCGTAAAATGGTGTCACCCCCAATGGCATGATCTCCTATGCCAATTAACAGTCAAGACAATCCCTTACAGATATGCCAGTCTGATCTGAGCTGTGTAATTCTTTTACTAAGACTCTATGTTAGGTTATTCTAGACTGCATTGAGTTGACAAAGCTAGTGGATGAGCCAGTCTCTGAAAAGTATCAAACTCAAAGTTCACTGAAAAACTCTTGTTTACCTGGGGAGATGACTCAGTGGGTAAAGAAAGCACTTGTTGTGAAAGTTGCAGAACCTGAGTTGGATCCCCAGAACCCGCATAGAAGGACAGACACTAGCCCTAATGAGACAGAGGCAGAAACTACTGGCTCCCTGGAGTTCACTGGCCACCTAGTCAGACCTACCTGGCAACGTTCCAGGTCAATGAGAGATACTATGGCAAACAAACCTGTAAGGCACCCAAAGAACAAAGCTCAAGGCTGTCCTCTGGTCTCCACAAGCACGTATATACACCCCGCACACACAAACAAGCATACACACAAAAACACACTTTCCCCTTAGATACGCAACTGTCACTTTATCGTAAATTGTCATTTCATTGATTCCTGAATTGACCCTCAACTTATCGACACCTTGGTACAGAGTCAGTGAATTCAGTAGCAACACACAGATAGACAGACAGACACACAGACATACACACACACAGACATATACATACAGACACACAGACATACACACACAGACACAAGGACATTACCCACCCCCAAATATCCACAGACACATTGAAAGACAGATGGAAAACACAGAGACATAAACATAAACCCACACAGACACACATACACAGGCATACACCACATCCACATGACCTCTGAAACCAATAGGAAGGGCAAGTCTCTGTCATCAAAATCTATTCTTTTTATTCTTTTAATAAAACAAGATATTTATTTTATCATTCTTTGGAAAGTAGTAGGTGTAAGATGGGGTGGCAGCCATATAGCATGTAATTAGCATCAGATCAGCTACTGGCTATAAATACTTCTGAGCAGTCCTGGTCTAGCAAAAATACCTGATGAGCTAGCCACTCTTAATACTATAGCTGCCTTGTGGTCATTTTCAATACTATCTCCTCTTGCCCCCACAGGAATATGGCATGATATGTTCTATGGATAACATGACATATTGCTGACAACACAGTGAATGAAGGACAGTACAGAAAAAGCCAAGTGATGATGTTATGTTTTTAGAAGCCATTGAGATCTCCTTCCTCTGATACTGTAGCTAGAACCAGAGGGGGAGGGAGAAAGACCACAATTTAGTACTAAATGAATAACCACCTTGACCAGTGTTGTCTAGATCAAAAGGGGTACAGAAGGGCTTGTCATAGGACTTCTCGCCCAAATAAAAATTAAAAGAAAAGAAAATCTTTCTCCACGACCATTTAAGACTGAGATGGAAATACAGGAAAATTCCTGAAAGAGTAACTTGAGCAAATTCCAGCAGTGACATTCCTCAGTTTCTCCCGTGGAGTTGGAAATTTATCTCATAATTATTTAGGGTGAAGTGTCAGGAGCCAATTTCCTCCTAAAATCATTACAGGAACCATCACCCTGGGGAGTCTGCAGAGAACCCCACACCCCTAATTGTGTTAAGAATGGCTCTATTGACAGAGCCTACCCCACACCCAAATTGGCTGTTAATGAGAGCTATCTGTTAGCGGAACCCACCCTACATTCCAAACTATCTAGGGAGCTAGGTGTGTCAACTTTCAGGCCTACAGTGACCTGACCGAAGATAACCTCCTGCCTACGTGACCAACTCGGACCATGTGACCAACGTGAACCACGCGGCAAGAGCCCAGAACCCTGTGCCCATCCCCCAACTCTTTACTCTATATAAAGCTATACCCCATCTGTAATAAACGGAGGCTTTGACAAACTTTGCATGGCCTTCTTCCTGTCTCCTAGCCCATATCTTCCAGGTAGTGCCTCTCCGTGACCCTGGAATAACTGAACTGCCAGGCAGGCTACTAACCCTAGACTAAGTAACCCGCCAAGGCAATCAACAGTGAAGAAGGTTTGAACATAGAGATCTTTAAAACTTTCATGACTGTGGCCCCATAAGATGTGAGGACAAAGCAGAACGGTTCAGCATCCAGTAGGTTGTGAATTTTGAATGGGAAACTAAACACCTAAGCAGGACTCTTGTTCCTGGACCAGCAGATGTTAGACAGAGACTGGTATTTGACATTTGCTGAGCAAGAATTTGCTAGGTAATGGCTTGTAAGCATGATCTCACTTTAAACCCAGGCCCAATGGGGGAAGGAGGCGTTTCTAGTACCACTGCATAGAGAATAGCATCAAGGTTTAGACTACGCTTGCAACTCACCCAAAGCCCTGCACCTGCCAAGTGATAGAGCTGGGAAATGAGCTCAAGCATATTGGCCCCCACTACTCACAATGTACACTTAGAATCACCCTGTAGTAAGATTTTTTTCTCCCACGAGCAAAAAATTTCTCATATTATCATCTTTTGCTTTCTTTAAATACCTCATATACAACAGAGAGCCCCTTTATCCGACGCACAGCTGGACTTGGGGTGAGCTGTTCCCTCCCTTTAGTAGGTAAACATCTACCCCAGAGTCAATGAAGATTAGGGCTTCAAGCTTCCCAGTCCCCCGAATTGAGCTAATGGCACCATTTCTTCATGGGCTTACATTTTAATTAGCTCATAAGTCTGTTCCTGGCTGGTGAAATATTTATTCCTCAGGAATACACTTTAGTAATTTATGAATCAGCATACTGTAAAAATGGGATATAGACTCTTTCTATACTGGCTGCCACTTCTACCTGAAGAGAAGCTGCCACGCTGTCATCTGGGAGCTAATGCCTGATTCCTTTTCTGCATTTGGGGACTAATTTGATTGTTTGTCTGTTTTGAGCAAGGGGATATTTTTATATTAATATTTTGAAAGGATATGTGATGACAGCCATAATAAATAACTTTGTTGAAGATGGCATTAAAATTCTTTTAAACAATATCCAGAGAGGTGGCGGCACAAATATGGGGGCATGACTTCAGATCCCTCGTGCCCATACAGAAGATAGACACAGAGATGGGGGTATGCTAATCCGGTACTAGGGGAGTCAAAAGGGACAGACAGATACCTGGAGTCTATTAGCTAGTACACTAGCTCTTCTGTGAACTCCAGCTTCAGTGGGAAACCTGTCTCAAAGAGTAAGATGGGGAGGAGGGAAGGAAGACACCTGGCCTTTCTTGCACTACCACTTTTCTCCCTGACTCATTTGCATATTCACATGTGGGCATTCATGTGAGCACCTGTTTACACCACACACACATACACACAAGTTTCCAGACTACTGTTACAAAGACAGAAAGCAGAGGAGGATGGAGGAACTCAGAGGGGGAGGAAGGGCAGGAAGCATACAATACAATAACTATGGATGAAGTGTACCATACATATTCCATACGATAGTATTGTAGGACAATAGCTGTATTCAAACATCTGTCTCACTGACGTTTGTATTTGAGTTATATATATTCAAATTATGGATGTGACTAAGATCTATCTGTTTATTTTTTTAAAAATTATGGGCATGGATATTTTACCTTCATGTATTCTGTGTACCATGTGTATGCCTGGTGCCAACAGGAACCAAATAAGAATATCAGCCCCTGGAACTAGAATTACAGGCAGTTGTGAGCTGTCATGTAGATGCTGGGACGGGAACTGAACTCAAGTCCTCTGTAAGAGCAACAAGTGCTCTTAAGGTTTGAGTCAACTCCAGCCCAAATATTTGCTTTATTTATAAGCCCATTAAAGAGTCTCTTTATGTTTAGTAAAAGTATAAAACATTATAGCCATTTGTGGTCAATGTGATATCTCAGCAGTTAGAAGTGCTTGGGTCACAGCCTGATGACCTGAATTTGATCCCCAAACACATATAGTGGAAGGAAAAAAATGGGCTCTTTGAAGATTCCTTTAGTCTACATATGGACACCATTGTATACCACCTCTTTTCCCACATACACACATTATCACACATACACATGCACACGCACACACACATCCCACATTAAATTGTAAACAGAGTACAAACACACTATCACAGCCACATTGGACAGTCATGGGAACGGATGTATAATATTTCTCAAGGGTCCATCCTCTGTTACAATAATTCTTAGAATGAGATATGTAGAGAGACAGAAAACTTGTGTATAAGGACCTAGATAACATAATTATCTACTGATGGGGCTGTGGCTAAAACTCTTGTGTCTTTCTTATTGCCCTGAAGCTTGTGTGTGTGTGTGTGTGCGTGTGTGTGTGTCTGTGCGTATATGTGTCTGTGTATGATATTCTTAAGACATAAATTGGTTGCAGTCATCACTTCTCATCCTTCTCATTCCATGGGAAAGCATCGGTGACCCTTTATATCACATATTATAAATATAAAGCAGCATAATTCATAAACTTTTAGTCATCAGTTGCAATGTGTCATTAAATATCAATACAAAAGAAACCACTTAAGCCATGTGTCCTCAACTTATTTTTGACCAAGGCTATGTCTTTTTAGAAAGTATTCTCTTCTCTCTTCACATGCATTGGTTCCCAAGATAATGCAATGTACTGATAAAATGATGCAAAGTTTCTCTTTTTTTAGGTGTCTTAAGAAGTTTAGACATTTAAGAGTGTAGAAGGATGTATGCATGAGATACAGAAAATGTTGTTCCTTAGATCACTAGTACATTGTCATTAATATTAGTGTATTTCTAAAATATTCTATAAAAAATGTCATGACTGATGCTGGTTACAGACATAAACACTATTTATTATCTTTTAGCTTGGAATGTGTTAGTGTACCCTGGAAATAAGTTACTATAGCCAGGTCTGGTGACCATACCTTTAACCTCAGCACTGGGGAGGCAGAGACAGGCTAATCTTGGAGTTGAAGGACAGCCTGTTCTACTGAGTGAGTGTCAGAACAGCCTGGGCTATGGGAAGAAACCCTGTCTTGATAAACAACAACAAAAAGTAACAGTTATATAAATAAATTGAAATACATTAAAAACAAAATGTGTCAGGATACTTGCTTCAAAATCTAAAATATTAACATCCCGTGCTCTCCCTGTTTCCTTTTCGATTGTCGGTCTGCCTCACCTCCCTACTGCCCACTTCAAACTGTCTTTATCAGTGGCACTGGGCTTGCAGAGTCCTGTAGACACTTCATGATTTTAGTTGCTTTTTTACTCAGTGTTTGATAAACTGCACTCTTCTTAACCCACACTGGTCACACTCTTTATCGATTGATAGCCTCAGGTGAAACAACTCCTCCTCCCAGAAGCCTTCTCTCAGAAACTGCTCTTGGAGAAACTCAAGTTTCCTTTGTCTACTACACATCACCGATTATCTAAATCCCCATCGGCCATTCTCATTACAACCATGTCTTGAAGGGATGGTCTTTGTCTTGTGGGTGGTGATATGCCTACTAGCAAGCCTGGCAAGGAGAGGGTTATCAGTGACCATCAGTCGAAGGCAGGGTAGGCATTCCCAGAATCCTTTGTCTTCCTTCACCCTAACAGTGAGTAGAGAGCCACTTAATGACCCCTCTAATGGAAGCCCTGCTGGATTCCCATCATGTCAACGGGAACTGCATTTTCCAACGCTGCGGTCCTTGACTGGTGCTAGGGATTTTATTCTTCTTTTCCAAAACATTCAGTTTTAAGCTTTAATAGATTTGTTGAATGGAAATGTACAGTAAGCTGGAGGAGCAACAAGCCCAGAGCTCGACTATTTATGGTTTGTTTATTTGCTTGTGAAGTGAGGATTCAGTCCAATAAATCGGAATAAAGTTTATTCATTGCAATAAATTGGTTTGAGAGGGTAAATTTGGAAGAGGAGAGATGCTGGTGCCTGTGACTGTGAGGCTGCCAACCCCGCTGGGAACCCTGACCGTGAACTATAATACATTTGCCTCAAAAGCACTCTGAAAAACTCTCCAGATTCATGCTCCCTTTGAGAGAACGAGATCTTGCCCTTCCCTGTCAAACATATCTATCAGCAGTGATGGCGAGTGTTGGCCTGTGTGCATAGACGTCCTCTTTGTATTTGGGAAGGTGGAAATCATGCTCTAAAACACAATGGATATGGCAACAAGAATGGGCCCATAGTACATTACACAGAGAAGAGAATTCCAAACGGTTGTCTCTGCCTCTGTTTCTTTATCCATAAAATAGACATATACTGGTACCCGCTGTGAGAAGGCTGCTGTGAAACTGAGAAGAAATGTACATTGAATATTTGACTCAGTTCCTGGGCATCAATTCTTGCTCAATGTGGGTGAGATTTATTATTATAACTACACATGAAGCTGCTCCAGCATTTTGTCTTCAATAAATTTCATTCCATTTCTACTTCTCAGTGCATCTCTCTCTCTCTCTCTCTCTCTCTCTCTCTCTCTCTCTCTCTCTCTCTTCTCTCCCCTCTCTCTCTCCCCCCCTCACCCCCCTCTCTCTCTTTTCCCCCTCTTTCTGTGTGTGTGCACGCACGAGCGTGCATTTGAGTTTCATGTTCTTATACATGTGTAAGTATGATCAGATGTGTGAGCAGAGGTGCACCATGTGTTCCTGTGGAAGTCCAGCACATCTCTGGGATTTTTGTTGACCACTTGCCACCTCTTCTTTGAGGTAGTCTCTGCATTGAACTTGGAGAATGTCAATATGAGATATGATGAGGGTAGCTAACTTGGTTGCTCTGGGGATCTCTTGCTTCTGCCTTCTGAGAGTTGAAATTCTATGCAGGTTGCCATATTCCCCCTTGAATGTATGTGGGTTCTTAGGGTTCTGAGCTCCAATCTCCGAACCTCCTTATTTTACCCCTGAATCCTAGCTCATCCCTCAGGACAGGCATTTAAAGAATGTAGTGGGTAGTCTTTATGGCAGTCCTCAGTGACTTCCACCCAGGGTCAGTCCCTCCTCTTAAAAATGAACTAGATTAATTAATTTAATTAATGAACAGAATGAAGCATGAAAGAAGAAATTCCATTGGCAAGATCAGATAATGCAACAATCATGTTTCTTCTTTCATTCTCTCTTGAACCGCTTAGCCTAGGGGAAACCAGGGACCCTGCCTTAAGCAAGCATTCTAGAAAGGCCCATATAAAAAACACGACAGCACAACTTCTAAGTCATGTAGCAATCACAAGAGAGCACTTAGAGGTGTCTCTTAGCCTAATTCAGTCTGGCAAACCTGTTAGCCCCAGCCACAGCTATCAAAATCACTCAGCAAAGAGGACTCAGATTCTTGGCTCACAGACCTCATGTACCTCAAGCTTGTGATCTGCTTGAGGCCACCTCTCATGTGCTGTATGTACCACTAGACCCAGCAATAAAATATTAGCTTTTTATTTTTCATAAGAAAATGAACTTCACAAAGGAAGGGCTTTGTGCATTATTTTCATGGCTGTGTAGCTAAAGCCCAAAGATTACCCAGGAAATGACACATTAAACATGACGTTTCCTCTACGAACGATCAGAGGTCTCTGTAAAGGTCCGCTGTGGCCAGGATGTCCAGCCCTCACCTAAACCTTTCTCGTGAACAATAAAAAGAAAACAGCACAGGGAAGGATGGCGCGCGCGCGCACACACACACACACACACACACACACACACACACACACAGTCCTAGCAATGCTAGAGACCGAGACAAGAGGATTGCAAATTTGAGGCTAGCCTGAGCTACACTATAAGACCTTCTCTCAAAAATAAAACAAAAACAATAAAGAAATAAGCAAAAATCAACAGGAGAATAGTAAAATGAAACAACTGTAACAACTCCATGAGAAGACAAATCAACTTTCTGTATTAAAGCCATGGAATTGAACACAGAACAGATCACTGGAGACCACCAGACTCAGAAGGACAGATGTCTCGTGCTTCCTCTAGTCTACAGAATCCAGGTTTAAAGGGGGGAAAGACAAGCAAGCAGAAAGAAAGTGCTTAGTGAAGAGGAAGGGGAACAGAACTGAGGGAGGAAAGGATAAGACAGAGTATTAGGGGTGAGTATGATCTGAGTATAAGCTGTGCATGTATGAAATGTTATTCTAAAACCCATTATTGTGTGCAATGGATATATGCTAATAAAAATTAAAAACTAATACAAACAGTGTATTTTTTAAAATCCCATTGGAGGAACATTAAGTAAGACCATTTTGAAACAACTAGTTCAGGATGCTGGGGCACTGAAGAGAAATTCTTTACAAGCTAATGTGTAAAGTTTTCTCTAGATTGCTTTAAAGCCAATCCATCCTCCCTTACCCAGACAGTTTCCTACACTCAGTTTGCTTCACCTTCAAATTCTAACCAGCTCACAGGATCATTGATCACTTCTGCAAACCTTGACTCTATGCAGGCCACATGGGTGATCACACCTGGGACTAACAACAGCTGGGAAGGAGCCATGGATGGACATCGGCATCACCCCAGGCCTTCTCCCCCACCCTGTGTGCACATGTGCATGTACGTGTGTGTGTGCTTATACATATGTGTAGGAAGGCACATTTGTATGTTGGTGACATGTGTGGAAGTCAGAAAACCTCAGCTGCTATTCCTCATTGCCCTCCATCTTGATTTTGGAGACAGGGTCTCTCATGGGTCAGTTAGGTTAGGCTAGGCTAGGGAGTTAAAACATCCTCTGTCTCCAGGAACTCAGGGCTGGGAACACACCACCACACCAGGCTTCTCCCAACCTCTGTTTGGATTTTCAGCTTAAATCCAGGTCTTTCTTGCCAACAATGTACTGGCTGAGCCATCTTTCCTGCCCCAGGTCAGTGCATTTTACATTACAAATCTCAAACTCGGCTTGAAGTGTGAAGGGACAAGCTAGGGAGGCTGAGGAAGCTCATACCAGCACAGAAGGGAAGGAGGCAGAGGCTCCTTTCAGCTTTGAAGGGACTGTGCCCAGGAGGGGAAGGTGACAGAGAATGACTGAGCTTCAGGAGATGCATCGGTGGCACTGAGTGCTCAGTAGGCTCGGGGTGTCACTTGCATTTGGAAGCATGCACCAGTGCTGACTTCCACATTGCCAGCGGGCTTCTTCAAATGACTAGCACGCACGCATGCTTACATGCACACTGCATGGCCCTCTGGGGTACCTTTATTGAAGCACAGAGAAAGAACACACTTCTGTCCCAAGGGTAGGAATTTGGGGCATCAGGAGACTTTGGACCCCCTCTCATAAAAATGTCATGGTGTGTATGTGTGTGTGTGTGTGTGTGTGTGTGTGTGTGTGTGTGTGTGTGTGTGTGTGTATTCACCCAGGAAAGAGTCTATGGAGTCTGGAGAAGAACACTGGGTCTCTTTTTCTATCATTTTTTTCATTATTTTTTTTGAGACAGTCTTTCACTCTGCCCGGAGCTCACCATTTTTTTTTTTTTTTGATTAGGTGAGCACCAAAGATCCACCTGTCTCTGTCCTCCCAGCCCTGGAGTCACAGACATAAACAGGTGTACCTGGCATTTATATGGGTGCTGGGGAGCTGGAGTTTTGTCCTTATGCCTATGTAGCATAAATTTTTACCCACTGAGCTGTCTCTCCAGTCCTTAGAAATACTCTTACAAAAATATCCATATACACAGGTATGTATGAGCCGAGTAGGTTGTGAAATATTACAGATAATTTTCAAAACACAATAATGAGAGCTCATAAGGTTTTTTCAATAAGAGAACAAATATGAAAATAAATGATGACTCAGTTGAATATATAAGGAGTCTATGAAGGCTTAAAGTGAGCAAATTATGGACTGAAACTTAGTAAGTAAAGCTTTTGCCTTGCAAACACGAGGAGCTAAGTTAGGTCCCCCAAATTGAAAACAGGGCATAGTGGTGAGTGTTTGTGATCTCACCTCCAGAGGGGCAGAGATGGGAGGACCCGGTGGGCTCGATGGCCAACCAGTCCAACCTACTTGGTGAGATTTTGACTAATGAGAGAGAACCTGCCTAATAATCCAAGGTGGACAGCATCTGAAGAACAACAACTAGGGTTGTCCACTGTCCTTCATACACACACACACACATACATAGACACACACACACAAACACACAAGCAAAGTATCTCTCTCGATATTCATGTGCAACTATCTCCAATATAGAGTCACCAGAATTAAGAGAGAAGAAACAGCAGTACATATTCAGTATGGAAATCATGCACATTCTACATCTTCAACTTGACTTGAACTTTGAAGCACAGTAAATTGCTGCTATTCTGGGCTCACATGATCAAATGTCAGCAATAAGACAAATTCTCCCCAATATACTACCAGACAGAGAGCTGTTGGATATCACTGTGAACAGGAGAAGGGGGCCCAGAACACAAAGAAATGTAACTCTGGCGCCTCGCTTCATAAGCATCTTCACTGCTGGATACTTCACAGGAGTCCTCCCCCACTGAGCCGTGATACAAAATTAGCACCAGAGTGCAGAAGAAAGCTAAGGATGCAGAGCATCCCTGTGTGGGTCCTGAGGGAAGTTGTCATCTCCTGTCTCTCTGTAAGTCAGTTCCGGGAATGTCTCTACACAGGTTTGGTTTCATCCACAAGAACTTAGGGTTGTTCTTTGCTCTTTTACATAAACAAGTAAATATTATTTATGTTTATAGGGAGCTATTTTTGAATTGGGGGAGCCAGTGGGTACATTGCATCATACACCCTGTCCAGCTCTGGATAACATTGCTGTATGGAGTCAGGTGGGTCTAAGTTACGGTTTATGTGAAGTCAACATCAACAACTTCCGGGCACCATAGGGAAGTGCAACTATCAGCAGAGAGGGCCCTTTGATTCCTTCCAGATAACATCAATTAAATCAACTAAGCAGCATAAGCAGCTTCGGGTCGCACTCACTATCGGTTCCTCTCACCACAAATCTTCTCGGTACACAAATAATAAAACAGATACCCAGAAAAGGTGAGATGATTTTCCCTTTGTCTCACAACAAACTGATAGCAAATACAGCCAAGAGCTGGTGTTCTCCATCAAGGTATTGAGAACTTAATTCTCTCCCCACCTCTGGGTGTGTGTGTGTCTTTGTATGTGTGTGCACACATATGTGTATGTGCTCCACCACATGTAAGCACAAGCAAACTTGTAGACAGAAAGCAGATTTAAGAGAAGCTTTCTCTGTAGGCAGAGTAGAGCTTTTAGGTCCCACACAGGCGTCCGTCAGGCTTTGACTCCACGGTCATCATGCCTTTGAAGGATCCTTCTGCTATCAGTAAATGACATATACCACATAGAGATGTAGAAAGCTAGGGAGGTTCTGATTTCTTCTCATCAGTGACATTAATAATGAGTGACTTGGACTAGTGCATAAAATCATAGAGTACTTTTTGTTTCCATTGAAATGCCTCTCTCCTCTGCTTTTCTCATTTTCTCCTCTCTTCCTCCTCTCTGTCCACCCATATGCATGCCATCTGTCTCTATCTATTTGTCTGTCTGTCTGCCTTTCTGTCTGTCTGTCTTTCCTTTCCTGTATCCTACATGCCTTCTTCCTATATGTCTTCTCTCCTCTCCTTCATCCCTTACTGTGTCTCACGGATGTTCACTGTGTATATACCAAAACATACCTGCCCTTCCAGGGTTAAACCTGCAAGAATGCAGTGTAAGAATCCACCCTATTAATTGTGAATGAGACCACCTGCCGTAGCTGAGAGTCCACAGTCAGCAGCTTTTCAATTCAGCCGATCAATCTATGTGTGGATGATAGTGCCGAAATTAAAAAGTTTATTTCCCTCCTTTGGGAGAAGAAAAATCAAATAAACTAGCCAACACCTTGAAGATAAAAAGGATTCAAAATAGCAGCCAGAATAGTTTTATAAATAGTTTTATAAAGATCAAGTCCTTTTGGAATAATCAAATCTTCCACAGGAAAAGTTTGATACAAGGCAGGAACGATTTTTACCCCAGCAAAGACTCAGCGATTTGCTGGGAGGAATCCCTGGACATAGGGGCCTTGCTTCATCTGCTTTAACACACAGGGAATGAGCTGATAAATCTGATGTATTCAGAGAGTCTTCTATTTCTCCTCGCCCTTCCCCCAGCAGCACGCATTCCACACTTGCAAGCGTTTAAAAATATAATATAATCAAAGGAAGCATTATTCTTGCAAAGCCCATTAAAAGAGCCAAGTAAATTCATACAGGACAATAAAGATGATTTATTTACCAGGAGGAAAAATTGGTAGGGGAAATGGTGTGGCTGAACCTCATCTACAAAATCAGGTTCCCATAGAATATTAATCTTCATTGATTAGCTGGGAAGACGCTCAGACATTGACTTGCATGGCATAAGTTAATTCAGATGCTTCAGTTTGACAAAGCCCCATCTGATCACATTGAACTCCTTAATTCTGAGCATTGCAGAATATTCTATTTGCTTCTTGAAAACATCAATTTATGTCCAACAACATCTGTAGGAAAATAAGATTTGCCAAATGTCTCAAAATAGGAAAGCACAGCTCTTTGGCTTTTAAAGAGCTGTGGATTTTATTAATCTTTTTCTTTCTTTCATTGCATAATGGCATGTGAGAATAATAAGAAAATAAAAGGAATCTAGGCTCTCTCCTACAAAAAAAAATATTGTACAGTATCAGTTCCAGGGAGCACATGGATATGCCAGTGTCTTTCTATGACCTCAAATAAACATTCTAATTTCATATCACAGATGCCTCTGTGAGAAACACCCAGTCTTCACCGTTCTTCACTTCCCTGGGGACTAGAATAAATATAGACATTTTAGGCATAAGTCAACATTTTTCCTCCTATGACATCATCTTTGTGTGACATGATTTTCACAATGAACAAAAATATCGGAAGTCTTCTGTTACTATTAATGCTAGATTCTATTCTGCTAGCCGCTGCTTCGTCTACCTTTGGGAAGTAGTTTAGGTTCCTCTGTATCCAAATTAGTACAGAGAAGCTGCAGTGACGCCTGTCCAGAGACGGCTCCTCGTATCTACCATGCCCTCGAGGGCCTTGGGGCCGCACGTACTCATGCCCTCTTACGTGTGAGCCTCTCTGTACCTGGGTTCAAGTCTTAGTTCCACTCACACTGCCTGTCCCAGGGTTACTTCGCTTTCCCTCATGTTTGCAGCATATTTTAGTGGGTGGGTGTGTATACTCTCTGTGTGTGAGCGCATGTACCCATGTGCTTGAATTTGGAGGCCATAGAACACCGTCAGGTGCTGCCCCTCAGACACTATCCAATTCGTTTAACTAAGACAGGCTTTCTCATTTCTGGAGCTCACCAAGTAGGCAAGACTAGGCAGCTAGTGGGTCCTGGGGATCCACCTGCTTCTCTTTCACCAGCACTTGGACTTCAAACATGTGCAACCGAGCCTGGCTTTTGCACATGGGTTTTAGGCAACTCAATTTTTCATGCTTGCAAGGCAAGACAGAGCAATCTCTCCAGGCCTTATAGATGATATTATTAATGATCTATATCAGCAGGTTTTCAAATCCAGGGGTGAGCGGGAAGCCATCTGCCCTGGGAGATGAGCAGGGCTATGTTACTGACTAGCAGTTCCTCTCCATCATTTTATCAGCGTTTGACCGTGGGGTTATACGGAGACCAGTGTCAGCCACTTGTGTGACTTCAGTGGGGCAGTCATGGGCATCTTTACCCCACCACAGCGTAGTGACTGTGACAGAAGAGCATTGGTCTGACATGCTTAGACAATTCATTCATTCACTCATCATTAATGCACAGGGAGAATCTTCTTTCTTCTATGCTAAATATTTCAAAGCTTAAAATCACGGTCACCGTTAAACAGAAATTCCCATCTCTACAAGGCTGCCATTAACTTTAGCATCCTAGCTCTTCAGACTGGACTTGTGCTCCCCAGGCTTTGTGAAGTATCTCCCTCTGCTTTTCCGGTCTCCAATCACACAGACTTTCCCATGGCTAGGCGCTCCTGGCCTACAGGCACCCATCCTTATTCACAGAGCATCACTCTCCAGGTGAGATTTACCCCAGGGGCTCATTTTCCCTCAGTTACAGATTTTTCTGAGTGCTCTGAGAAGCAAGAGGAAAATCACCAATCTATTGGCTGGAAGCAAATGTGATGGGAGGCTGCTCTCTCCCATTCTTTGTTTAGGGGCATGATAAAAGAGGGAGACCTGAGAGCAAGTTCAGGAGACATTTGCATAAAATAGAAATAAGCATCCCAAGATAAACAAGAAAATAATCTACCTGTGTCCTTTGTAGACCTATTTAATAACTTGTTTTTTAAACCAAACACCTAATAATGCACCTTGTAAATATTTAAAATAGGAGGTCATTGTCTGACCACCCTCTCTACTTAGAAACAACTTTTCAAAATGTAATAGTGTTGCCATTTCTTCCAGTTGGTGTTAAGTATTGAGGTAGGAGAGAGAGAGAGAGAGAGAGAGAGAGAGAGAGAGAGAGAGAGAGAAAGAGAGGGAGAGAGAGAGAGAGAGAGAGAGAGAGAGAGAGAGAGAGAGAGAGAACACTTTCCATTCCATTGACAAATGGAAACCTGCCATTCATACTGTTCCTTGTTATGATTCTCCCCTTCACCACATGTCTGAGAATTACTTCAATATCAGTGTAGCCTAGCGACCTTATTCTGCTTATAGCTGCAGAGTACTCTATCACAAATACACATCTTGTCTTGCTTCAATGGTCTCTACTTGGTGGGCAGAACCACGTAAGCAGCCACAAGCCCTATGACACATACATCTCTGTGCTCATGGCTGGATCAATCTCTAAGGAAAGTTTCTACTCCTGCAAAGGATGTACACATTCATAATTGCAACAGATATTGCTGACTTTTATGAATTTAACCTTCTATCGCGTTATAGAAAATGATGTGTTTAACAGCTCCCAGGGTCTAATGCTCAAGCATTCTAACACAAAGAAGTGAACAGGGGAGATAAAGGGCTCCCCCTGTCCATCACCCTACACCACACACCCAAAAACTTCTATGAGAGACACTAAACGCTCATCAAGTGCTTACTGGATAAACAAATGTACAGTGAAAGAAAAATTGGTCTCAATCTATCGCATTATCTAAAAGTCATATATGTTACCATGTTCAGCTGTGAAGATCTTCAGAGACTTTGCCAAATCAGATTTACATACACAAAGACGCTCTTCCCTGTCAATATAGAGGGCACTACACATGTGTGGACACCTTCAGTACGGCTTGGATGTTAACTCTTCTCCCAAAACCTCTGACTTCAGAGCCCAGGCTTTCAATTACCCAAAGTTGTTATAAGTCATCAGAGATTAAATTATACCGGGCACACCTCTGGTTAAGTGCACCTTTACTGCATTCTAACTGGTCACCCATGCATCTTCTCTCCGGGATCACAGCAATGACTCAGCACCTTCTCTCAGCTCATTCCTCCATCATTCTCCCACAATCCTTAGTCACTGCCACCCTCATTTCATACTTTCTAGGTCAACTGTAACTTCTGAAGGACAATACACAGCCATGAAGAGATGAGGAGAACTTGATGTTTCCTGTGCTGGAGAGATTTTCACCCCTTTATAGCCACATAGACATGTCCTAGCCTTTACCTATAGAAAATGATGTGATAATTATTAAGTAATTTTGTTGATACTCTCTAGGTACAGAAAGACAAGAAGGAAAACCTGGTCTTATTTCTTTTAAAGACAGTTCCAGAAAGGGAAACTAACATCTAGGGGCAGGACAACAGATCTGCAGTGGTGATGTTAGGAAAGGTGAAAGAAGAGGATTTGGAATCTAGAGTGTCAGTGGTCAGGAAAAGGTGGGAGCAGTGGAGATCTTCAGGGTCCCAATATTATCAAAGGTTGTGAGGATGTGCAAGACACTTCACCGCCAGCTGCTTGTTGTCATCATGTCTCAATAATGCTGTCTGGAAACATATTCTGACCCTTCCAGGTGGGCTGCATTTCCATAGCAATACAGCTTTTAAGTTGTAAAGAAGAGTTGAACATAGCAAATAGGTCAAAATATTCTAGAACTTTCTCTCTACCATTAAAACCAGAAAGTTGTGTAATTAGAAATACTAAAAAGCACAGTTTTGGAGAAAAATATTACTCATAAAGACAAAGACTAGCATGGAAGTTTGCTGTCCTTGCATATACTGTGCACCAAGCTTCCTGGAGAGGAACCATGCATTCTCGTCCTCAGACCAAATGGGTGTAGCTAAGAAATTCAAGGTCTGGGCTGGATGGCACTCATTCACCCTAGTTCTGGTGACTCGCCATACAATTCCTAGAAAAAGGTGACTAGCTAATAGGCAGGCATAGGCATATAATCTAATTTGAACCAGTGAGATGCAGTCCTGGGACTTTTTCTTCAACTCCAAAGATACTGGCATAAGAGCTGTCTGATTCTGACATGCCTAGTGAGAAGAATGTAAGTCTGGAGTCATCTGTGCCCCAAGACTATAGCATTAAAGACACCAATGAGAGATACTTTCAGATGTGTGGGGCTTCTAGGATTGGATCCAACTCTGCTGAAAGTTCCTCTTCCTCCTTCTCATTCTGCTCATCAGTGAACTATCATCTGTGGGGGTGTTTTCCTCAATCCTTTCTGTTTTGGGATTTCCCCCATAGGGGCTGTGGAGAAGGCTAAGAAGGGAAAGGGTTGGTCACACAAGCATGAGGACATGCCTTTAATAACAGGACATTACAAAAAACTGGCATGTTATCACAGGATCACAATATCTGTGTAAGGAAGTGGAGGCAGGTGAATGATAATAGGTCAGTAGCCTCCAGACTTGCCTAATCAGTGAGTTCCAGGTACAAGTAGAGACCTTGTCTCAAACCAAAATGGAGGGTGACTGATGGATGTACACTGTTGGCTTCCACACGCACGTGTACATTCATGCACTCTCACGCATGTACTCACATCTATGAACGTTTACATACACACACGCACACTCATATACAATCCACAAACACACAGATCAAGTGGTTGAAGGAAGTGAAGATTAAGCTTCCTGGGTTGATGGGCCTTATTCCTATTGGTCATGAGCTTGTATAACATACCAAAACTACTTGCCTTTCTGATGTCCCTAGTCAGACAACTATGTTACATTAGCCTCAATAATTTAGCAGCAAGTATTCACTTGACTACAGAGGCCCAGCATATCCACCCACCTTTATAATGTCTATTTCTACAGTCATGGGTACACCACTGTTTTTGAGTCCAGGATCATGACATGTAATTTTATTTTTCTAAATCCCATGTCTTTCCTCAAAAACTGAGATAAATTTTCCTTCACTTTAGGAGAAAAGCAGTCTATTGTGATTTAATGGTCACCACCACCTGATGCAGGGATTCAGAGAACAGTCTGGGTTAATCTTGAAGACTTTTAGTCTGCATTATCTCTTCCCTATAAACAGCTTCACACTTCAACAGCACAGGTTACATTGTGTCCTCCATTGTGTTGGAAGGTAGGTGCAGGAGGCGAGGAGAATTTGAAATCTTCGGCGTCTCAAACATTCTTACTAGCCACTATTTCCCATACAAGAATGTTACTGTTGTCAAAACTTAATCTTGGCCACACTTTTTATATAGTCATGGTTAGACAACTTCTAAAATATTAGGTTCTCCTCAACTGATGCTGGGGTTATAGTCTGATAAACTAATCATAAGATGAAAACATGAACAAAAAAAAAAAAACACCTAGCATAACAAACATGGAAGTTAGTCTTGCCTAACTCAAATGTATTCAGAGCATTGTCATTGAGCCACATCTGGGCAAAAGTAATCTAAAGCAAAACCTATTCCATGATTATTTAATGTGAGTTATTGACTATCAGTAGCCCCAAACAACAGGACTCCATGGAGGACCTGTGTTTACCCCCACGATTTCAGAGGTGACTGGGGGTCACTAGTCATAAGAGAGGACATATTTGGTATTGATAGCCTAGGGAAAGAACTCAGCACCTGAAATGTCGTGTCCATAGAAAACACATCACTTAACACCATTACAAAATGAAATGAGTAGCAGTTAGAACAAGTAAATGGTAGGCAGTCTGTAGCATCCTGTATTTGCAAGGGTTGATTCAAAATTGCTTTATTTATCCAGTGGTTTAGCTTTTCCATGTGAAAAACACAAAAAAAATTAAGCTTCATTTTAACTATTAATGCTAGTAGTAAAACAGGGCAGTGTTGGAGATGTTGTTCCTGTTTTAAAGATGTATTACTCATGTGTATGTGTGTGTGCCACCTGTATTTGTGAACCTATAGGGGGGTTCAGCTTTCCTAGGGCTGGGGGTATAACCAGTGAGCTGCCCAGAACTGAACTTGGGAAATTGGGAACCTGGGTCCTCTGCAGGAGAAACAAACGTTCTTATCTGCTGAGTCATCTCTTCTGCCTCCTTCCCCTCTTTTACAACTAAATAAAATTCTTGTTGGAGAATGGCCAGATTTCAATTTTCAGATTACTATTTTCTTTGCATCCGACCTCCTACCAAGCATTTTCAAAACCCAATCCAGTTACTGAATGTTTCTTCCAAGCACAGATACGTCTGTGAAAGCTTTCACAGGTAATGAATGCAATTATTTTATTTTTTGCAAAATTGACCTACAGAACAGTTGGGAGGTTTCAGATGCGCATGTGAGCCCTGGCAGTGAAGGAGGGCCTTTCAAACACTGTCTTTGGTCAGTGATATTTTCTCATGGCTTACCTTTAAAGGTACTTTAGGGCACAGATCTGGGGATTTCTGAAATGTCGTTTGGCATCTTAGATGTTAGGATGGATAATCTTGGCTGCAATTGAAGAATTTATAACCTTACAAACCAATCTCTGGCCACGTCTGGGAAGGTTTTCCTAACTGTGTTAACTGGGGTAAGAAGACCCAACCAAAACACGAGGGCTGTCTTTCCAGAGGCTGGACTTCCACTCTGAATGAAACTGGAACAATAAGCTGGGCACCAGCCCTTATGTCTCTCTGAAATCTGATTGTGGCTATGGGTGACCCATCTCAAGCTCCTGCCTTTATGCCTTCCCCACCGTGATGGATTACATCTCCTAGAACAGTGAGCCAAGATCAATCCTTCCTTTTTAAAACTGCTTTTGTCAGGTGGTTTGGAAGTTCAATGAGACAAGCAATTAATGCAGATACATTTCTGCACAAATTTCAGTGCCACCTTGCTTGTTGATTATACCCTGCGTGACACATAATGACTTTTATTATTTTATATTAACTATTATTTAAGCAATACATATATACAATGGAAAATTTAAAGGCCGTGTTGGGCAAAAATCATCCATATTCCCAGCTGTGAACACTTGAGCATGAGGGTAAGGGGTGGTCTGTGCAGCTGCTTTTTTATGCATATGTAAGTACTTAGGTTCATGTTCATATATTTATAAATATATTTATTTACGTGTGGAATTAAATATTTACAAAGCCCTAGCTCTGAAGACTGACTTGTAGAATTTAAATAATACAATCGTACATATCTCTGATACTCAATAGCCCAGCAGTTTGGAAGCTCTGTAGACTCTAGTAACATCACATTCACAATAGACATAACAATAACCACTTTCTCAGAAGGTTACAGGGTCTTAACTATATACCATGTGTCCTGGATAGCAGTAGGTGTCAGCCATTCACAGCTCAGGAATCATATGAGAGGAGAACAGCTTAGATCAGACCAGCCTGTGGGCATATCTGTGGGTGGCTGTTGTCATTGTTAACAATATAAGAGAGCCCAGTCCATTGTGGGTGGCGCTATCCCTAGGCAGGTCATCCTGAACTATATAGTATAACTTGCCCTGGGAGCCATATGGCAAGCCTTCTGTTCCATGGTTGCAGCTATACTTCCTTGGTTCTGAAGTTGGTTAGGTTATGAGGAATAGCAAGCCCCTGCCTGATTTCTCTTACTGACAGGCTGTAGTCTGAAAGGGTAAACTAAAAAGAATTGCTTTATCCCTAACTCACTTTTGGTTAGAATATTTGTCACAGCCACAAAAGTGTAGCCAGAACACTATGTGGGCTGTGAGCAGCCATGTGGTGCAGGTTAGACATCATTCTTTGTAATGTGATTTAAATGGCAATGCAACCCAGTCTCCTTCTTGCTATCTGTTATCTGTCAATTCATTAGTTTGTTGTGAAAATATTTCCATACCAATCATACACATCCTGTGTTTCTCACTGGATTGTCCTCCTTGCTGGAGAAAAGGTCACATGGAAAAGAGCCACACCCACCTCATTTATTCTGAGTATCAGGCTAAGAGCCTAATCCTGAATAAGCAAATCTATAAATGGTTATTCTCTGCCAAACTAACTGGAGGATGGGTAGGCACATCACAAGCTCAAGACAGAAAGCATCACAAAAATCAAAGTGGACGTAGACACAGGAGAATGAGGTCACTGGTTCCTTTCTTCCTCTTGAAAAAAAAAAATCCCACCCTGAAAAGAAGACTACAAAGTCTTGCATGGCGTAAGATTCACTCTGATCTGGGGTGGCCTTGCAAAGCACCTGCATGCGTCAGAGGCAGACATTTTCAGGATTTCTTTAGGCACAGATGGAATTAAAGAGTAAAAGTCAGCAAATATAAATGGTGAATAGGTAGGTGGACAGGAAGACAGACAGGCAGATGAATAGAAAAACAGTGGACTGAAAGCTGTGTCTGCACATGAACACATGTGCCTGTGTCTATACCTACAGACAAAGCTAGTCTCAACCTTATAATGTATTAGTATTTATTTTATTTATGTGTATTTAGGTGTCTGCACATACTCACATGCCTATAAGATTAGAAGAAGACAAAGGATTTCCTGCAGTATTTGAAGGGTCACTGTGAACCATACAGCATGAGTGTTAGGAATTGAACTTGGGTTCTCTGCCGTCACTCCAGCCCCTTGACCCTACGCTTCCATGCTCAGGGAGACGATTTCGTTACTTGAATACTTTCAATACACTTGCTTCAATCAGTGGAAGTGCCTTCATTTTTTTGTTTGTTTCAAAAATTCTTTTTTGAAATTAGACTGTGTTTTCTAATCTCAAAAATATTGTTTGTTGGATGATTTTCATTTCTTTGTAAAATGACAAGTGATACTTCATTTTTTTTTGCAAAAGGTTAATGTTATGTCTCCAAACTTTATAAATTGTACTTGCTCCATAAAAATAAACTGTCGTCTGCTGGTGTGCAAGATTAGCGAAAAATGTTCACACTGTCGAAAATAGATGAATTCTGCATTTCAAGGTGACAAGTGCAATGTCAGACCCAATCAATCGATCACGGCATAATTATTATTGCAAATGATCCTTATCCATGCTGCGAACCTTAAGGGGAATTTAATGAAGCAGCAAGCACATCAATAATAGGATCCACTTTGGTCTCTATTAAGTCTCATGATTCATAAATATCCTGGCATGCTTGGCTTTCTTTAAGTCCCCCCAAGATATCTTAAAGATGTGACCCCAGAAAGCAGCAACTCAACTCTTCACCAAAGACAATCCTATGGCCTCAGAATATTTCCACTCCCTCCTCTATTTCCACAGAGGCTAGTGGAGCCCCATAATGGAAGGGCACAGAGAAGAGATTTCCTGTGCAGGGCTAAAGAGAGTTTAGTGTTTCCACTTTTCTTTTCTAGTTTGAAGTTTTAACAGAGAAAAGAACCCCAAAGATAACAGTGAAATTATGGTAAGATGTGTTTCTTTTTAAACACTTACTCAGTCTCTCTCTCTCTCTCTCTCTCTCTCTCTCTCTCTCTCTCTCTCTCTCTCTGTGTGTGTGTGTGTGTGTGTGTGTGTGTGTGTTTGTGTGTGTGTGTTTGTGTGTGTGTGTGTTCAGAAATACATGCGGAGGTCAGAAGACACCTTCTTTTTGGAATAGATTCTCTTCCATGTGAGTTCCAGGGATTAAACTCAGGTCATCAGGTATGGAGAAACACATCATTGTCTTGCTGGTCCTATGTGCTCCTTTGAGAAGAAGGAAAATGTATAATGCTCAGAGCCTTTTCTGATGATGCCTTTATCTACGCATGCTCAGCCCAGTCTGAATGTCACAATCAGCATCTCACAGACACTTCATGTGAATGGTACCTCTGTGGCTGGATGGATGTAGCCACGGGTTACAGGGTAAGGCTGGCTAGGGACTATGGTCGTGACTATCGATCTAGTACTTTCTATTTTCCACACTTTGTGTGCTTTGCCAATTGTGCAATCTTTGGGTGTGAGCTGCAGCTAAAAGCCAGAGACTAACAGTTTACCTACACACCCTCAATTCACTGACTATGGAGAATCTACCAGAATTCAATACCTAGAGGAACGGGGACACAGGACAGGCTTACGGGCAGAACCTGTAACAAACAAACATTTTTTAAAAAGTGCCAGGCTTTGACTGGCTATGCTCTATGGCTTAAAGACCCAAGCACATGTCTTTTAATTGCCTCATTGCAATCTTTCCTAATGGGCATTCTATGATCTCTGTAAAGAGAACTACTTTCAGACAGGACCCGTGTCCTCTCAGCAGTGGCGTTTGGCTGTATAAATGTGTGTCCACCAGCTCTCCCTCTGAGCATCTTCTTCTAAAGTGCTTTACTCTTGTTCACCCATGCACATCTACATTAAGCAGTTATTTTTGCCAAGGCTCTGGAATGGACAGGAAAGAATTCTGGCCATCCCATAGTATTTATTTCTCTGAATTCTCTTTTCTACTCAATGCTGAACAATCTCTAAGTGCAAGAGGGCATTAAACATTCTCCAAGAGAGAACAGAACTATCCAAAGCCCTGTCTGCAGTTACTATTCAGTAATTTTATGAAGAAAGAACTAGTGTTGTGTATCTCTATGCATGTGTTGCCACTGAAGATATTCCAAAATTGGTATGTAATAATTAACAAAGGTAAGAATAGAGGGAGGTAGCTTGCTAGCACAGAAGGACAAATTGCCCAATACAGATGGTAGTCAGGCCCATGGATGTCTGCATCCATGGCAGTCCCTGAATCCTGAATGTTCATCTGAAGGCATCCTTTGAATCTCCAAACTACAGCAGTAACCTGAAATTATTGGTTGGGTTTTAGTTCTCTCTCTCTCTCTCTCTCTCTCTCTCTCTCTCTCTCTCTCTCTCTCTCTCTGTATGTATGTATATGTGTGTGTGTGGTATGTGAGCACACATATCTATGAAGACCAGAAAGGAGTATTGGTCTCCTGGAACAAGAGGGACAGGCAATTGTGACCCACCCAAAGTGGGTCCTCTCTAAAAACATCTAGTCCCATTAACCTCTGAACCATCCTGACTTAGGCCCTACTAGGCAGCCTGGCAGCAGTCTGCCATCGTTCCCTTTCTCTCCTTGTCTCAGTAAAATACCTTAGGCTTGTAAATTAACTTGTAAAAACGTTTAGTACTTTGGATTCCTACTCAAAAACCTGTGAGCAAGTATTTTAGAACCTAGAAAACACTCAGCAAATCACCCTACTTACAATTTCTCTCAGTTCAACAAAGCACACTGTTTTAGTTTGCATTCGTTTAAGATTGGAAAGATGCCTAAAATACTCTGGCCTTTGGTATATTCCCTTCTGAGCTGGCTGCTTTCTCTTGTTTGCCAAAACTGTATATTTTAAAGTTGTTTTTCTCACATCAACAACCCTAATATCTAATAGTATATAAATTGGCAAATGCATCATGGTATATCTGGATATTAAAATTGACACAAAATTTACAAACTATGTCAAAATGAGTACATTAGGAAAGCTTTATGCAACAATTTCTATATGGATATACAAGAGGACTCTCATGTTTTCAGAGAAAATTATATACAAGGATGTAAATATTGAAAATATTTTTAAACTTGCATAAAATAATAGTGGTATCAGAAGCAGAAGCTACTAGTGTGAGAACATTATTGCTATTAGCTTTCTGTTTTTAAAAATGACATCCAGGTATTGGTTTGACTCCAGCAAGAAGGTCACCATTTCTTTTTTAAGGGCGTAAAATATCCATCATATTTTCTTTACAAATTTTTATACACTTATTTTGTATTGTGTGTACAGTATGTGTGTGAGTGTGTACAGTACTCCTGACAACCTGAGGAAATCAGTTCTTTCCTTCTACAGTACAGGTCCTAGATCCTGGTGACTCAGTTGCCCTTATCGCTGGGTTAACTCCCCAGCCTGCTCATGACATTTTCTGCTACCCATTTTTCAGGTCCCTGAATTCCTCCATCCTCCCTCAGTATCAATTCCTTTAGAATCTAAACATTAGGATTTCCTGTATCACAGATGCTTTCCATCTTTCTTCCTTCTGTCATTCTGGTTTGCTTTTTCCTATCTTTCACCTATGATTTGTAAGAGGAGAAAAGTACAAAATCTCCCTTCTTCAGTACTCAATAGGTGCCAAGCTGGGGACTATGGGCAGCTGCACCCTGCTCAGTCTTCTTCAGGCGCTGTGCTTGCTTAAAGGCAGAGATAAGCAAAACCTCCAGGAGCACATGCCAAGGGCCTAGTACAGAGTATGTTGGTACCCGTGACTGGCCATGTACTAAACCCCTGCATTTGAATTACTTAACCTTTGCTAGAGAGAAGAGTAGCTGTTCCCTTCCTCATCTTACACACACAGACATGCTCAGGCTTATGAATTCATATCACTAGGATAATGACACTAATGGGGAGAAATAACCTTTATCAAACAACTACCCACCTTCTATGATACGGAGTAGCATTCTTGCAGTTCATCAGCTGATTTTCAGTCCAACCTAGTTAAAGTTGCGATGAAAACTGCTTAGATATGGTACCATTTGGGCACTGACTAACTAAAAGGAGTCAGTGAGAAATTAGAATGTCCTCTGACAACCAGTACATGGATGGATGAAGAAAAAAATACACACACACACACACACACACACACACACACACACACTCGACAGAGCTTTACTGGGCCTAAATTGGGGCTAATGAGATGGCTCAGTGGGCAAAGCACTTGATGCACAAGCCAGGATGACTTGAGTTTGGTTTTCTAGAATCCACATAAAACTGAAAGAGAGAACTGACTCTCAAAAGTTGTCCTCTGATCTCCAACATGCAAAAAATATTTCTGATAGACTGAAACAAGCTGGGAGGTGGTGGCACACACCTCTAATCCCAGCACTCAGTAGGCAGTGTCAGGCAGATCTCTGTGAGTTCCAGGCTAGCCTGGTCTACAAAGCAATTTCCAGGACATCCAGAACTACACATAGAAGCCCTGTCTCAAAAAGCAAACAATAACAACAACAAAAGAAAACAATCAACCAAAAGACTGAAACTAGGTATTCTGCAAGAAAATTGATGGGCTTTAAGATGTTCATGTTAGGTGAAATAAACCTTCTGCAGGACAGCAAATGACACTGTTTATTCCACATATGGAGCATAGACAGACAGGAGGAGAAAGGAGACTAGTGAGGGGGGAGATGACAATCGAGAGTGAGGGAGTAAAGGGAGCGAATGGGGTCAAAAGACACAACATATTTCCAAAAATGTGGCATTTTGAAACCCACCACTCCATACACAAATGCACACCGATGCTTATTTTCACAGGCACACTTGTGGCTGCTATAACCAGCTATGCCAATGACGGTCCAGTCTTAGAGACTGGGGCAAGGCAGGATCACAGTATCACCAAGGCTTCACTTTGTAGCATTTTAGCTACCTGTGAACAATCACTAAAAACAGTAAACAGAAAACTCCAGAACAGATGATCTATACACCTGATGGATTATTTTGAGACAGTGTCCCGTGTAGCCCAGGCTTGTCTTGAAAACAATATACAACTGAGGATGACCTTGAGTTTCTGATCTTCCTATATCTGGGGATTAGACATAGGGCCTTATGCATATTAGGCAACTGAGTTACATACTCATATGTTTTAAATGATCTTTCTAACTTTATTTTAGTATATTGTTATTGTTCTATTTATTATCATTCTATTCAGTAACCTCTTAGCTATTATATATTTATATATGATTATGAATACCAGTGTACAGGACAAAAACATATATCTAAAGTCTAATGTGATCTTGTGTTTCAGGCATCTATTATGGGTCTTAAAATGTATCCTCTGAAGGTATGAGGAAGATATTGTACATTCAAAAAACAGGAGATATTGATTTAGAATACAACATTGCTGTGATTTTAACTATTTTAATGTATAGTAAGGTCTCAAAAGAAGCCTGCACATGATAAATGATTGTATATGTTTCAGAGAACCTTGCTTCTATGTGTGTATTTATGGAGAGAGAGAGAGAGAGAGAGAGAGAGAGAGGAATCACTCTTTACAAAGGAAAGTGTGACAAGAAATGAACAGTATACCATTTTCCCCTTTGCATTAGTTGAATCCAGTGAGGGAAGCTGAGAAGCAATAATGCATGAGAGAGAGAGAGAGAGAGAGAGAGAGAGAGAGAGAGAGAGAGAGAGAGAGAGAGAGAGAGAGAGCGCTCATATTACTCTCAGCCCTCCATTAACTAATTGTGTTCCTGTTCTCATTTGTAGCCTTGGCCTCTTTGATTAGCCTTTTAATTTAGCACATTAACAACACTGTCTTCCCTTGGCTATTCCATCACTGAGCTCATTGATGTCAAATGCCCTTGAAGACACTTGAAATTTCCAGCCACGTTTGCTATTATGAAACTGCTTTGTTTTCCTGAACTTCAACCTTAAGTGCTTCACAACTGAACAAAGCAAGCCAGGAGTGAGCTGCTGCCATTATGCAGAGGTCCCATTCATGTCCCCCAAACTGAGAGAGATCTGTTGTTCTTTTTTACCTCATCTTTCTTCCCTTCTCATTGGAGATCTGGGATGAACAAGTACCAAACTGGTGCTGACTCAGCACATGTGAAGGGCTGAGGAAAATTCTTCACATACTGAGTTTAGAACATAAGACAGCCAAGTCAAGCTAGGTGGACTTTGGCTATTTGGAATGTACATAGAGGTTCTTAAAGTCCTAATGGGGAGATGCCTGTTCGGTTCTCCACCACCATTACACAATAAGAGGAGGGGCTGTGGAGATAGCTTAGTAAGGAAAGTAAGAGCAAGAAACTGGACTTCTATTTCTATTCCCAGCATTATATAGAAGGCAAGAGTAACAACATATGCAAATCAAGATTCAGATGAATAAGCATTATATATAATGAGTGTATGCAAGCTTCAAAAAGCAAAATATGAGCTGGGGTGATACCTCAGTGAATAAAGTATTTGCTTTTCAAGTATGAGGAGCTGAATTCAATGCCCCAGAAACCAAAAGCTGGACATAGTGTTCCATGCTTATAATCCAGCACCGGGAAGTCAGAGACTGGAAGATATTTGTGACTTGCTAGCTAGCCAGACTGGCCTAACAGGCAAAATTCAGGTTCTACTGGGAAACACTGCTCAAAAATCAAACTGCCACGTTTCTGAGGAATGACATCAAAAGTTGACCTTTGCCCTCCACATTCATGTGCACATGTGCAAACAGACACCCAACTGCATGATAGAATGAAAGAATAGATGGATGGATAGGTGGATGAAAGGATGGATGGGTGGATGGATCGATGGATCGATCGACAATCAGGGAAAGGAAAATCTCTCTCACCACTTCCCAACCTAGGTTCTTGCCTTGCTCTTATTCCAGAATGCTGTGTGAGAAGTAAAACTCTCGGACATGAAGAAGACACCATGGGTCTCTAGCCATCGCAGTTGCTCAGTCTTCTGCCATAGCAGAACTTTCTTTTAGTGCACACTCCCTTTCTCACAGGGCTATGACCAACCTAGCCCACTGGTCCTTCTTGCCCACATCCTCCTTACGAAATCTCCCAACACGTTTCCACCTCATCATAGCTTCCTTACCCTCAGGCCATAACTAAGAGGAGATCTCTTCAAAAAAATATGCCTGGATTCAGTGTTACTAAAACTTCCCCAATTGATCTAAACCCAAACACCTGCTTTATTTTGGGTTAAGTCTCATGGCAAGCCGTTGCTGCAATGTTTATTTCTTTGTCTGGGTGGTGTGCACTGTTCTCTCCTGCTTGTCCATCACTTCTCTGGAGAAATCATCCCTTCCTCAACTTCCCCAAACTTTAGGGTCGTATCTGTTCTCAGCTTTCCCAACTGGATGTTAAGTCTCAGCTCCTGGCTCAAGGGACAGAAACCCCCAGCCCAAGAGCACAAGAACAGACAGGTCTTGGTTGAAAGAGATCAGTCTTGATCTGTAGAAAGGCACAGAAATCACCTTTTGGGGGCATTCGAGAGAAAACTAAGTCACAGAAACTGACTCAGACTTCAGTGGTGTAGTCTGGTTTGCATCTGTCTGTTATCTTGAGAATTCTCAGATGAGGGAATCAATATATTTCCCTCTTGAACTCAGCTTATTTCTACAACAATGCCTCTTAGGTGTTATGCTACAAATGATTTATTTACTAGTGCTGTTCGTTCATTTTCATTTCCATCTCGTCTGTGTCGTATCTGATTCCTCATCTATGCACAGGTCTATCAAGATTGGGATCATTTCCTGCTTACTGTGTCTTGAGAACTTAGGATATGTAAAATCTGATACACTGGAAACTGTCAATAAGCATTTTTATCAATTAATAAATTCATAAGCAGAGTTCTACTTGTACAGTTATTCACTAAGATAATCATCATGGAGAGAAACTCTGTGAGCTCCCAAGTGATTACCCCACCTCCAGTGACTAAGAAGTTGTTCCCCTCTGCAAAGATTCTCAGCATGATGCAGAGGCAGAAGTAACAACTAAAGGCAGAGCAGAATACAGCTAAGACTTGTATAAACCGAACTGTGTTTACATTCTGTCATGAGTTCTATCAGAACCTTCAACCCAGAAATCAACCTTGTCTCTAAGATAGAAGCAGACTTGCGTATGAGAGACTTGTAGATTATGCTTTAAGGGTGATACTCCAGGGTTGATTCAGATGGCTCTGTCGGTGAACCCCTTGCTACAAAGGACGGCCATCTCATGCATGTGATGTATGCTTACAATCTCAAGGCAGGGATGGGAGAGGCAAGAGGGTCACTAGGGGTCAATGACGTGCCAGCCTAGCCTAATTAGAAAGTCTCAGGTCAATGAGAGATCCTGCCAAGTAATAAAAGGTATTATTCTTCTAAAGAATAACATCTGAAGATGACTTTTGGCCTCTACATGCACCTATACGAAAGTCTACCCACTTACATATGCAGACAATATTAATTGATAAACTAAGAGAAAAAAGCATTCTACTATAAGCATTTTAGGAAGTAAAAATATCCTTTACTATGTTCAATGATCTACATATTTTATTATAGAGAGTCTCCTTTCTCTCTGCCTTTGTTATCTCAAAGTATGCATGTACATACACACTCATGCACACTTTCATATTCTATTCTTATCTCAGTCCACCTCCCATTACTAACACCCTGGCTACATAATGCAGTGGTGTAAACAGCATCTTTAGCCACAATGAGAGAATCAGAGAGGTTGGCACATCAAGGTAACAAGAGCTGTTAACACAATACACCAGGATGAGGATGTGACTTCAAATGTTAAGATGGGTGGCCTCTGAGAGGTAGAATCCAGAGATTTCCAGCTTACTGGAGGTAATACCCAACATCACTAGGAGTAGCATTAAATTTCCCCACATCACATTCACACCATTCTATTCCTACACCTGTCTCTCAATTGAGTTCCTTCTCTCTAAGATAGCTGAGGATAATAAATGGGAAACACGATGTGTGATTCTCTCTCAACTTGTCCTAAAAGCTTCGTGTTTCTTGGTTGTCAAAACAATGCTTTATCGTATCCTTAAATTATCTCCTTGGTATTGAATATCAATTTTTCAATTTGTTCTTCTCTGAATGGGGACACAAGTTTGAACAGAAACTATTTTCTTTATGTCGTTCAAACCAGCATCATTTGATCAAGCATTTGTTTTAAGGTTTGAAGAATTTTTTAAAGGAATGTGAGATACCACTCCAAATGTAAACTAGAAACAGAAGAAATACTTTATAGCAAGCCCATTTTTATTTCTCTCCAAAGAAAACAATACAAAACATAAAAGCACACAAAGTCAGCCATTGTCTGTGTGTAAAAAGTAAAGAGAAAGGATGTTTAATCTTTTAGATTAACATTCTTTAGGTTTTGTCTTAAGATATGACAGATATGTGTATACGTGTTCATGTATAAAGAAAATTTGCCTTGTGCCTAGAGCTCCCAAATTTTTCTAGATGACTTTTTGTCTCCTCTGATGCACAGCGTTCTTTGTGTTTTCTGCCCTATAGAGTTGAACCATGATTTTTTGGAAGAATCTTTAAACACAAGAATTCAATGAGTTCGGTGTCATTATTATATCAGAGAGAAAAATGCACGAGACTTGATGCTACGAGTCACTTTACAGACAAAGAAGAATGTGCGTGTAAACAAAATTTCAGAAAAATACAAAAAAGTACTGATCAATTTACATCAATGGCTCCTGGGTGCTGAAGCGGAAAATAACATATTCCTCCCTCTGCCAGACAGTCTGCAGCGAGTAGAGGCCGAGAATGGTTAAGTCAGGGGGAAGACATAAGTCACAAAAGCACTCCCGTTCATTCTCTTTGCGTCTATCTAATTCCCTCCCATCAGTCTGCAGGTGAAGAGGATCATGGGGGCTTGGCATTTTCTTCTGCCTGTAAAAAATCTGTACTAGTGGCTACTTCTGATCTAAAACTGCTTGGGAAAGTAGCCTGTTCCAAATGTGTACAAGGCCCTATAGGAAGTGTGGTGTATGCTCCTATGATGTCATCGTTTAGTCTTTATTAGCATATATTAATTATACATAATCGATTGCATAACAGCATGCTTCTACATGTATAAAAAGTATTTTGATCATATTTGTCCCCATTACTCTCTTTTGTCCCCTCACACAGCTGTTGATTCCTTTCTTCTTTTTCTAGGTACCCAGTAATTTCATCTTTCTTTCTTTTTTTTTTAAAAAAAATGACTCAATGTATTTTGTAAATGACAGAATCATGAACACCTAACCAGTGGCTACACGACTCAAGGAAAATATCTCTTCCTTCCACAGCTACTATTAACTGTCTATAAATCCTCAGGAAGATAAGGCTTCACGAACCCCACCCCATGAGAGTTTGCTGACCCAACGTTGTGAGAGTCTTGCACAGATAATCGCAGCTGAAGAGAGATCAACCCTGCAACTGGCATGCCCTGACAGAGGACAGCACTCAGCAACACTCCACTGTCCCCTCCAGCTCTTACATTTCGGGTTCCTCTTTCAAAATTCTCCTGAGCCTTAGGGTCAGGAGACAATGTAAATGTGTCATTAATGTCTGGTCACTCAACAGTCACTTATTCTCATTAATCTGAGTAGTTATGAATCTCTGCAATTACACTGATGATTCTTTGTTCAAGGGCAAAATAAGAAATGGATGATAGAAGGGTGTGGTGGGGAGTGTTTGGAAGCATCGAAGATACTCGCGCCTCCTATGATGTGGAGTATGAGAGGGGAACTGAGCCAAGTGCAGGGTCAAGAGCAGTAAGGCACCCCTTTGTTCTGAACCTAAGTCTGTTGTTTCCATTTTCCTTGACCCTCAACTAAAGACGCATAGCAGCAAGTGTGAGTGCCAAATGCACTGGCTAGGTCAATAGAAATGTATTTGTGAGTTAGAAGTCAACAGGAGCCATCTGTGTGCTGCTTGGGGGTGTTTTCTATAAGACACAAAAAATAGAAACTCTCAACTTGGCATGAAGGGCTGAAATTGTCTATCTTTGATTTGAGGGTTTATGCCTAGTCTTATTGCATCTTGTTATGCCATGTTTGACTGATATTCCTGGGAGGCCTGCTCTTTTCTGAAGGGAAATGGAGGAGGAGTGGATTTGGGGGAGAAGAGAAGGGGAAGCTGAGAAGAGTGGAGGAGGAGAAACCGCCAGGTCCGAATGCACTGAGAGAAGAATAAACTTTCTAGGAAAATTTAAAAATTAAAACAGAAGAAACCTTTTTTTTTCCCCAAGAAGGCATGCTTCCTCTGCTGCTTAGCACAATTTTAAAGAACTCGTAAACCAGCTTACTTGAAAGAAAAGATAACCAGACCACACATTGTCCACCAGTGTAGCAGATTGGGAGTGGAAACTAAAATGGAAGACAACCTCACCGCGAGTTTTCCAAGATACAGTATCAAGTCCAAAACAAGCCATTGGCTAATTTGTGCACTGCAGTCAACAGATAATACATATTAACAGTCAAATCTCTTCATGATTTCAACAACTTTTGAACTACCTCTATAATCTCCCTGTGGCCCAGCAGCAACTTAGAATATACAAGCAGAAACATTTTATGGTTGAAGACCCAGTTGAGCACATGTTGGAATAGCCACTGCCTGGATCACAGTCTACCCAGGAATGAAAGAAGCTGTTGTAGGAAAAAATATTTAATGTACCAATTTTACGTGGTAAAAGCAGGTTAGTTCTGAAACACTGTGGTCACATGTTATGTAACAGAAGTACCTTCTCTGGGTTTCATGTCCTCTCTCTTCACGTTTTAACAGAGCAGAAGCTGGCATGCACTCTGCTATTGATATATGCTTTTCGTGGGCTAACATGCTGCCTCTCCAAAGCAGAAACACATAATCAGCCCTGCTGACAGACCGAGCTGCACTTCCTAATCTTTATCTTCAGCGCTGCTATTTCTCTGAACTGAGGAAATAATGATATATGTACACGATTTTAGAAAACTACCTTCAGGAATACAACCAGTTTTCATATTGAGATAATTTCTATTTGGGGGCTAAAGAATGGCTGTTATTCATTTTTAGCACTTACTGATGTTTTTTAAGTAGAAAGTATAAAGGAAACTAAGAGAGTGTAAAAAAGATGGGTGCCAAAGAAAGACACCCTGTGGTGGTTGGCAGGTAGGGTATGAAGGAGGTAAAGAGCCTGGGCATTGCATGAGGGGTTGCAGGGAAAGAGAATCAGGCAGATGTGAGGGACGTAAAGCTATTAAAACACATTTGTTCAAAAACATCACAATGATATCTCATTCCTTATTTGCTAATCCAAAACAAAAGAAAAAGGACATGTATTGTTTGTTTGAAATAAACGTCACAATGAACACTAGGCAAGCCACATCTCCCTTACAGAAGCCTAAACAGCAGGCACAGTGACCAAAGAACAGAGAACCAGCTCAGTCTACCCTTGCCGTCCACACATGCTCTGGAATGTGCGATCCACAAAGCACTTTGTCCACCCTCAGTTTATGAACATGTTCTAGAATATACTGAATAGAGCAGGGGAAGCTGTAAGTGCTCAGGAGAGAGGAGGCAGCCTGCAGAGGACAAATCTAGAAACTAAGAAGAGGGTAGAAAGGCAGGGCCGTCCCATGGGTCACTTGGGGATCTGGGGGAACTCATGCACAGCAGGAGGAAGACCTGAAGAGGTGGGTGGCAGGGTTGTGCCAACGGCAACAAATTGAAGGTTCTCGGGGCCTTACATGAAGAACGAAGTCTTATGATCCATTCCCTGTCAAAATGACTGGACTACAGCTGTCAACACACAGATGCTGCAGCTGATCCCACCATCTCCCAGTTCTCAGTTCTTTCTACAGCAGCTCTCGAATGTTCTACCTGTTGTCTTGCCCTTTGGTTTAAAGGACAGAGTTATGGGTTTAGAGGCATGTTTCCTAAAAATAAAGTATTTCTAAAAGGGCAAGGATAACAAGCAACAAAAACCTAAAATTAAAAGCAAAACTGTTACTGGGTTTGCTAACACATGCCTTAGGAGATGATGTCAGAACAGAAGCCATGCTGGGAGTTACAGTGAGACCCTGTCTCAAAAACATAACAACGACAATAGAAACAATGAAAAGAAAGAAGATGAAAATTAAGAAACAAGAAACATTATATATGTATGTATATATACACATACGTGTGTATATATTAGGGATGGCACACTGGCTCAGCCAGTAAAGGTGCTTATAGCAGAGTAGAGCCTGAGGACCTGAGTTTCATTCCCAGGAACTGCATGGTAGAAGAAGAAAATTAGCTCCCTCTGGCCTCCACACATGTGTTGTGGTCTGCAAAACTCCTCCATACAAAATAAGTGAGTAAATATAATAACTGTTCTAAGGATCGGGAGAATGGCCTTAGGCATAGAAATGAGATGTGAAAAGAAATAAAGTAGAAATGGTTCTTTTTTACATAAGGAAGAGAAAAACATTAAGCAGAGACCCATTTCTCTGACAGTCACATTACAGATGTGAGGAACCACACGGAATCTATGGTGTCTTATCTCCGAATTCCATGACGGATTCTCCATTTCCACTCTCGGTGCCAGCGCAGGAGGGGGCAGCTTATCTCTGTTCCAGAGAAGGCCTCTTGTGGAGGGAAGTAATCAGAGCATAGCTCGGAGCTGCACTGATCCAGAAGTGTCTATCTAGTCAGCCGTGATAATACACCTGTCAACTTACAACTTGAGAAGTTGAGGCAGGAGGATGGCCAGTTGGAGGCCGGGATGAGCAACAGTGTGAGGCCCTGTCTTTAAAAACAAACAAAACTGTTTTGGTCTTATTTGTCTTATTTGGTCTTATTCTGTGCTGGTGCCCAGCACAGAAGCCATGGAATTCATTATCCTGGAATTTTGTTAGGAACACCCCTCTAGCCTACCAAATCCAAGTATGGGAAGTCCAAACCATCAGGTCATGAGGAGTGGAGCAGCCAAGTCAGCTTTCTTTGTCCTGAACACCAGCTTATAGAAATGAAGTACAAGGAGAACAATGACTAGTATCTGTCTTTTAAGGAAAGACTTCTAGAATCCTAGGAGTATACATACCAACGGGGCTGAATATTTTCCAGCCCACAGATAGCTCATTGGTCCAGTTTGGGGATGTATATTCTTAACTCGCTATCTGAAGAAGCTTTGACTTTTCTGTCTACAGTGATCAGAGTGAGTAGCGCTCCCTATCCTATTCCCACAGGCCCCAACAGGAAGTTCTCGGCCTTCATGGGATAGTGGTCAATGCAGTGAACACGGGTGGGTAGGTACACTTGTAGAGACTGCTTCACCAGTTCCAGAATCAACAAAGGACATGGAGCTGATGTGAAATCTCTTCCAACTATCTCTCCCTAACTCTTCATCTTCATCTCTGTGTCCATGCGAGAAGAGCAGAGTCTCTTTTCACACAGTGATGGAGTGGAGGCTCATTTCCCTAAAGCAAGATGAGCTTTTAAACAGAAATATCAAACATATTTAGAGTATCTGTATTTACAGACTGGAAGGCAAGAGCAGCGACCGCACTTCAAACGGAGAGAGAAAAAGAAAAGAGCAAGAATCCCCTGAAAGCTCCCAGCACTCACGCTGGCCTGCTAATTCACATCTCCTTAAACAGCACACATCCAGCTGTTCCAATTTAAAGAGCCTGCCATTTCCCGAACGCACAGCGAAGATGAAAACAACAACCACAGAATTAAAGATGTAAATAGAAAGGAGAAGTTCGGGGGCAGCCAGCTAGCAACCATTTTTTCAGCTTGATAAATGTACTTAGTGAAAATGTGTGGCACCCAAAAGCAGGGGTCAGACAGAGGAAAACAGGAAGTGAGAGGCATGGCTTTGAGCAGGCCAGAACCAATGACCTCAACGAAGTCAGCAAGCCTCTGCCTTGCCCCTGTGAGCGGGTCTGAGGCTGTCTGTGGTCTCCCCTGCTTAGCGTTGCAAATGTGCATGACCATAAGAGCCAGCTGACCCAATAAATAAAATCGGCGACACCGCCGAGGCACTTGGAGTAAAGGGCTGGTTGGTCACTCCAGAAGCAAGCATGGTCTTCAGGCATCTAAACAAAATTAATTAACCAGAATCCACTCATGAAGAAAACCCCAAGCAGACTCCTTTCCTTAAAAAACACAGCTATTTTATGAATGACTCAAGCGGTGATTCCCTGCAATGACTTAGTTTTTAATACTTAAAAAGTCAACATTTGCAAACATTCAAGATTTTCACTGTAGCAACAACAACAACAAACCGATGCTGTTAATCTTAGATTAATCAGAGGAAGTGGGCGGAAACAGAGGTTAAAACTACCTCTGTTAAGTTTATTGAATTTTTCTCTTTCTGAACACTTGTTAAAAACAGGCATGCTTAAAAAGAGATTTTGTCCTGAAATTTAGACAAACTGATATAAAGGCCAGAGTTGATTATATTCAACTCTGGAAAACTGGGGAGAAAGGGAGTGAAAGTTCCCACCACAGAACACAAGCAAACAAAAGGGGAGGGGCTGAGCAATGCCCAATTCACAGGAGGGGTCAAAGGGGATAAGTCAAAGGGCAGAAGTGATTAAGGACGAATTCAACAAAGAGGCCTTTCCCTTCACAGCAAGAAGTTCAAGGCTGTGACTTCAACCAGAAAAGTGGCTGGAAGGCAGGGAAAAAAAGGTTTTTCTAAGTCTTCTAAACAACAAAACCCAATGGTGGCAGCCTTAACATAAAGGGGTGCTACTTCTTTTGCATATGTCCCCCTCCTTCCGTCTGCAAAGCTAGGAGTATGTATGCGTCTCTCAAGTGATCCCACAGAGCTCAGCCCTTTTGACGAGGAAGATTTCACACATGTCCCTTATTGCTCTAGGTAAAATATGATGCATATATTTGTCCTCCCAGAAGTCAGCTGCTTTCCTAAGCCATTCATGCTAGAACACTATTTTTTTCCCAATTACTTCACCAGTTAAATATTGTCATCTATAATAACAGGCCAGTACTTTTGTGTGTTTATTTTAACGCCACATCTTAAACAGATAACTCTATATATTTATCAGTAAGGCAGAAAAAGTACATCTAAATCTACCTCTGGCCATAGCATTTTTATAGCGTGTACACACACACACAGACACACACACACGCTTAAGGCAAGGGAAACATTCGGCTATCAGCTAAAGCACTCAAAGCCAACATGAGAAATAAGTAGTTATTCATACAGGAAAGTGTACGTATACATAGCCAAGACAGAGCCATCATTTTTCAGCACCCTGCTTTGTAATTAAATGAAATTCCACGCAGCTACAAGTGAGAGCGAATTTGCTCCATGCTTAAAACGGCATTCCTAGATCTGTTCTTTACTCTGAATTCACCACCATCAGTGTCTCAAGAAAAAGGAAAGCAAACCATCCCTCCACTCTCCACACACACACACACGTACCCGCATGCATGCATGCGGACACACACACACACACACACACATTTTTTTTGTTTCCTTTTGCATGTGAAAATAAAATTGTAGCTCAGCGCTAATGAAGCAAGTCTTGCCTAACTCCCACTGGAAAAGCTTGCACATGTACCGTAGCCATGCAAGATTATCCTGCATCGGCATAATCACCTTACACGAAATGCGATTACTCTAGGCTGCAATCTTTATCCCCGAAGTCAATTTATTAATCAGAGAAAGACAGAAAGAATGAGAGAGGGGAGAGAGAGAGAGAGAGAGAGAGAGAGAGAGAGAGAGAGAGAGAGACTACCTACCCACAAATACATCATCATCTTGCAAGAGAAATCAAAGGCTCTGTCAGCAAACAGAAGTCTCCTCACTTCACCAAGAGTATCTGGAAGCAAAACTGAAAACCACTCGGTAGAGATTCTTGCCTTTTCCTGCAAGTCCTCAGAGTCCCTCCTATTTCCTTACACCAGGTTTGCTATGCTTGTTTATGAGTTTATCAGGACAGCATTCCTTCAGTGCCAACGTGTGGAGTGACTTGCTCCGGGGCTGCTTGCTTCTCTCTCTCTCTCTCTCTCTCTCTCTCTCTCTCTCTCTCTCTCTCTCTCTCTCTCTCCTCTCCTCTCCTCTCCTCTCCTCTCCCTCCCCTCCTCCCTCCCCCTCTTTCCTTTTCTTTCCTAACTCTTGCCTTTTCTTCTCTCTCTAGTCAAGACTGCTTAGGTAACAATTCTTGGTGTGGCTGTCTTGTGAGCAAATCCCAGGACTTTAGGTAGCGAGTAACAGTAGCAAGACAGACACTGTTGAGACTGGCAATGGTGATGGTAACAATAACAATGACAATAACAATAATAGTAACAGCTTAGTATGATCACTAAAGGCAGGTGCTACGGCAGTTCCTGACAGCCAGTAGGAGATTCCCAAAGTCCCTGCTGGAGAAATTTCCTGGAGGACTGATCCTCCCGAGGCAAGCATATCAGCACAGGGCTGGTGACTCGGAAATTTTTTTAAAAAAAAAAACTCAAAGTAAAGCTCCAGCCGCAGAGAAAAGAACATGTGCCTCTCCCGGCTTCCCCTTTATCTCTTTAAATGTACTTCAGATAAAAGCAGCATCCAGTTAGGTCAAGGCCTCCCCAGACTCATTCCTCTTCAGCCCACATGCTCAGCACACTTGTCTACAGCCATCTACCGGCTCCACAGTGTCACTGCGGGCTCAGAGGCTGCAGGTCTTGCTTGCTGCAGCAGCTGCTGCCTGTCCATGTCTGCTTGCATGGCTCTCAGCCTGGGTGTGTATGGGAGTCTGGGAGGGGGAGAGGAACAAATAGCCCTGGAAGCCCATGTGCCAGTCTATCAAATCAAAAGAAAAGCCAGCTCCTACCAGCCACACTCGGGGAATGGAAAGCTCTGAAGACTTACTGGCATGAACATTTAGCCTTCCTAAAGCAAGGGAAGGAATTATGCACGTGTCCCCGGAGCAGAACGGATCTTGATGCATGAGTGTGTGGAGTG
>NC_134589.1:93872418-94049918 GCF_037038515.1 Microtus pennsylvanicus | reverse complement strand
AAGCCTGCAGGCAGTGGAGAAAAAGGAAATGGGGAACTGTCTCAGCACTCAGAAAAGAGGGCAGAGAGAGATGGGGCCATGATGGTCTCTGGGTTGCTACTGTCATAAAATATGGTCCTCTGAACAGCTGCCATTTCATCATTTCCATCCACTGTGCTTGCTTGCAAGAGCCCATCACAATTGAGTCTGTGGACTGTGGACATTACCTTGTGGAAGGAAAGGATGCTCTGAGTCATGTGACCTGATGGTCTAGCCACCCCTCCCAGTCTTCCTATTCAGTCCTGCCCTAATTGCTCCAGTGTCTCCAGACAGGGCTAGAATACACAGGCTATGGACATTAATGGGTGGAATGCCATCACCGATGCCAGGTTAAGATTTTCCTATATAACAGTTCTGGGGTCACCCACATTCCTGTAGGCTGCCCCTTACCCATACTCTGGAAGTAAGCCCAATAAACTCATTGATTCCCCCAGGGTAAAATCTGGTAGAATCATACTTTGTTTTATCATTGGAACCTTATGAGGAAGGGGGAGACATTTATGTTTCCCCAGGGAAGGAATTCTAGAAACAACTACAAACACCTTGTCATGGCCGTCAGTAGCTATGACTAGCTTTCTTAGTTAAGAGGAACCCTGGAACCCTGTTTCATCTCACATCCTGGACCATGGAGTGATTTGGCAACTGTGCTGAGAAGCTTGTCTGGACCATAAACAAAGGACTGGACATCATGACGGGGACCTCAGGAGGGCAGCCTGCCTTGTGCACACACCCACAGGGGGCACTGCACTTCACAGGATGTGTAAGTGACGTGGTCCAGAGCTTCACCAACCTTCCTCTTCCAGAGAGAGCAGCATAGTTTCAACCAAAGTCTGGCTGGAGCCAAGGGCCTCTTCTGGAAAATCCAAGCATCTGGCTGCAGAGGTTTGCTGGGGACTCTTGCTTCCCCCTTGGGAACGAATGCCAGTCATTAGAGTGAGCAGGTTTGGAGGGCTCGTGAGTGGGAGGCAGTCCTGGGGCTATGTGACAGCTGATTGGCCTCCTTGGGACTTGCCTTCTCCTCTCTCTTGTGGAGACACTAACTCCAGCTCCTCTGAGGGCTGTTAAGAGCAATGACTCTGCAAACACAGGCCAAGTCCTCCGAGAATGTCAGACAAGGTGAATACTCATCCGCTCCTGTGTACTATTACAGCTGACCACCTCCCTCCCCATTCAAATCGCTGGAAATTCTTACTGCTCATCCTAATAAAATCCACCCCCACAATAAACCATCCTGCGCGTGTACCTGGGCAGTGGGGACTTTGAACAGTGAAGCTGACCTGGTGGGTAATGGTTTACGACAGCAAACCCCTAAGTTTCTCCTTCTGTAATCACAAGTCCACAGTCACATCAGAGTCACAACAGCATGACCCTGACCACAGTGCTAACCACCACCTAGTATGGCTGGGGAGATGACTCAGAGGGCAAAATGCTGGCCACACAAAAAGGTCCTGAGTTCAGATTGCCCAGCGCCCACATAAAAACCAAGCCTGGTGGCACATGGGTGCAGCCCTAGTGCTGGGTGCAGGTGGTGGAATCAAGTGGATCCCACAGCTTGTTAACTCACTAATCTAGACAACTGGTGCGTTCAGTGGGAGTGCAGAGTGAGCGCCAAAGAGACCCAGTGTGGACCTCGGGCCTGCACACCACACACACACACACACACACACACACACAATTATGCATGCACACCATTCATACACATGTACACCGATGATAATTTAAAATATTTTAAAATTCTGGGTTTTGTGTTGTTTTTGTTCCTGTGAGGTTTTCCTCTTGCTTATATATTTATTAATTCTTCTTCAGCGGAATTGGGGTCCTGTGCACGCTAGGCATGCCTTTCCTAACTGTGAGACACCCTAGCTCTTGTTTCTGGTTTTGAGACGAAGTCACCTGTGCAGCCCTTCTGACTGACAGTTCCTGCCTCAGCTCCCTGAGCACCATAATCACAGGTGTGCATTGCCGTGTCCAGACAAGCAGCTGTTATGTAATAGGTCACTTTGATGACTAGACAGACATAGGGACAGACTGAAGCAGACCTGGGAGTGAGGTTCCAGCCTGACTCAGAAATGCGGTTAACCAGATTATAGCAGGAGGAAGAAGCCAGGAACAATATTTGCCAAAATGCTCACCACACTCCCTTCCTGCTAGGACAGTGAAAGGAGATTGGTCTTTTTAGTGTCCATGTCCTAGGTCTTCTATAAGGAAAAGCTAAGACTTCTACATGCTTCAAAACACCTTCATCTGCTACCCTCCTACTCAGCTCCGGCAACTAGTTTTGGACCACAAAACACATAAACTGGATCCAACCTCGCCCCTCCTATGCTAAGGTCTTATCCCAGGTGCTATTGACAGTGACAGTGCAGGGTGATGGACACATGTGCCCTGATTCTCAACACAGGAGGCCATGCTGTCATTTACCCAGTTTGCTGATGTAAAAACTGCAGGGACACTAGAATGGGGTATGGCCCTGGATATGGCTACTGAGCTTCAGATCAACTGGAGCCCAGAACAGTTTGTTTTCAACATGCAGGAAGCTCCAAAGGGCTTTGGGAAAGGGGCTTAGGCTCCGAGACAGCTACTGTCCATGAGGCTCCAGAAGGTGGTGGCAGAAGACGCAGTCCAGAAACAAAGAGCAGCCAAGGGCCCTCTCCATAGGCTGCCTTCCTTGTTCAGAGCCTCGCAGCTGAAATGACGCATGTCCCTGGATGGCCTGCACCTGTCTGCTGTGCTTAACTAAACTCACTTCTGTTTGCTTCTGCAGAAACGAGCCCCATATTCTGAAGGAGCTGCTCATGAGCCCCAGTGCATCCCACACCCCATACCGACATCACCTACCAGTCCTTGGGATCCTGTAGACCGAAGTCTTCCCTCCTGCCTCTGCTCCACCCCAGTGAGTGCAAGGATTCCAAGGCCTCCTCTGTACCTTCCCACCACATGCATGGCTCACACACACTTCCCACCACATGCATGTCTCACACACACCATGCACACTGCATGTGTACATACACATGGCTCACACACACCATACACACTGCATGTGTACATGCACATGTTCACAAACATGCATGCATTTGTGTACATATGCACCAGAACAAGAAAGCTCATGCACACTATGTTCACACACTAAACATGCTAACCACATGCACAAACCTAGCTACACACACTTAGCTGCAACTCTTCAAGGCCCAGTTTTAATGCCCTTGGGTCAGGCTTACCTTACTTTCTATACCTAGAGCTGTTCGGAATCTTTCAAAGCATGTGCTTGCTGCCCTAATTCTTTTTTCTCTCTAGTCAAAGCCTCAATGTCAAACAAATGCTTCGCTGACATGTGTTAATTAAACACATTTCTCAGGGCTGAGGATGTAGCTCAGTTGGAAGAGCGCTTGCCTTGCATGCATGGAGCCCTAAGTTTGATTCCCCAGGACTGTGTAAATGGTGCGTGGTGGTATGTGGCTATAATTCTAGCACATAGAAGACTGAAGCAGAAAGATGAAAATCAGGTTGGCTATATAGCAAATTCAAGGTCAGCCTAGGCTCAAACGAGAAAGAGAGAAAGAGAGAGAAAGAGAGAGAGAGAGAAGAAGGAGGAGGAGGAGGAGGAAGAGGGAAGGAGGGAGGGAGGGAGGGAGGGAGGGAGGGAGGGAGGGAGGGAGGGAGGGAGGGAGGGAAGGAGGGAAGGAGGGAAGGAGGGAAGGAGGGAAGGAAAGGAAGGAAAGGAAAGGAAAGGAAAGGAAAGGAAAGGAAAGGAAAGGAAAGGAAAGGAAAGGAAAGGAAAGGAAAGGAAAGGAAAGGAAAGGAAAGGAAAGGAAAGGAAAGGGAAAAGTCAGATTCTGTCTCAGAAAAAAGAAGCCTCTCTGGACATCCAATAAGTCTCATCGAAACAGGAACCATGCCTATCTTCTATACCAGGCACACGACACATACACATTAACAAAAAACAAAACAAAACAAACAAACATGCAGGAAGGGGACAATATACCCATTTTAAAGATAAGAAACCCACCTGTAAATCAGCTGTCACCAGAACCCAGCTCTCTTAGGACTGGGAGGTGCCATGCATGTCATCGGTTATCATTTATCATAGACATACACCAGACCCCCACGTCTACCGTCCAACTACTGACACTGTAGCTCAGAGTCTCAGGTGCATCTTCTACTGCCCAGCTTCCCTCTCGGGCCCTGCTGGCTGCTTTTCCATTTCCAAGTTAGCCCCAGCCATTACATCATCAGCTCACAAACAGCACTGTGTGCTTCCCCAACAACAGAGGGTGTTTTGAAAGACAGCATGTCATGATGACCCATGATGCCTAAATGAAATCCAATGTCTGTCTATTGTCAAGAAGACCCACTCACAAAATCACCCTTTGGTGGTTCTGAGAGAGCCAGGTGCTGAGTACTAAGAGTGTCATTGGTGTCTGGCAACCCACAGAGGCCCCTTCCTGCCCCTCACTCCTGTTTTCTAAGGACACGGTGCTATCTATTCTACCATGCTTCGTTTCCAAAAATGGCTCTGCATCTCCTCAGCATCTTTTATTGACCCCACAGAGGCTTGCCCTGCTTGCCAGGACTCCAGATGTTTGGCCTGCTTCTAGGTTTAGGATGGCCACAGAGCCTGTATCTGATGTTCAAGGCATGGCTGGCGGTGGCTGCACAACTCTGGTCTTAGGTGTGCCGAATCCTAGCACATAGATATCAAAGCTGCCCGAACCCAGCAGATACCCCAGGCAACTGCTGCTCTAGGAAGAGATGTGAGGGCACATAACAGGTCTAGTTCACTGTGCAAGGAAAGGAGGAGCCTCCTTCCAGGGAGAAGCCCTCGAAAGGGCTTAGTTCATTCTCTCTGATGTGATAAGGCGCTATGTCCAAAATAATTTGAGAAAGAAAAGGTATACTATTTGGATTATATATCCTGACCAGTCCATCACAGGAAGTCAAGGCAGGAACTCAAGCAGGGCAGGAACCTGGAGGCGTAACAAAGGAACACAGTACACTCACTGGCTTGCTCTTCAGGCTCATGTTCAGTACCACCTGCCCAGAGAGGGTACCGTGAGCAGTGGACTGAATCCTGCCCCATCATGATTAATCAAGATAAAGCCCCACAGACTTGCCTATGGGCTGATCTTATGGAAGTATTTTCTCTCTTAGGTTCTGTCCTCCCAGGTGATTCTACCTCTTATTTAAATATTTTTTATTGTTTTTATTGAGCTATATATTTCTCTCTGCTCCCCTCCCTTCCTCCCCCCACTCCTTCTACCCTCTCCCATGATCCCAACACTTCTAATTTACTCAAGAGAGCTTGTCTTTTTCTACGTCCCATGTAGATTAGATACATGTATGACTCTCTTAGGGTCCTCTTTGTTATCTAGGTTCTCTGGGATTGTGAATTGTAGGCTGCTTTTTATGTCTAAAAGCCACGTCTGAGTGAGTACATATGATATTTGTCTTTCTTGGTCAGGGTTACCTCACTCAATTTGATGCTTTCTAGATCCATCCATTGGCCTGCAAATTTCAAGATGTCTTTTTTTCTGCTGTATAGTACTCCATTGTGTAAATGCACCACATTTTCTTTATCCATTCTTCAGAAGAGGGGCATTTAGGTTGTTTCCAGATTCTGGCTATGACAAATAATGCTGCTATGAACATAGTTGAGTACATGTCCTTGTGGTATTACGAGCATCCTTTGGGTATATACCCAGGTGGTATTGCTGGGTCTTGAGATAGCATGTTTCCTAATTTTCTTAGTAATTGCCATACTGATTTCCAAAGCAGTTGTACCAATTTGCACTCCCACCAGAAATGCAGAAGTGTTCCCTTTACCCCACATCCTCTTCAGCATAAGTTGTCATCAGTGTTTTTGATCTTGGCCATTCTTATAGGTGTAAGATGGAATCTCAGAGTTGTTTTGATTTGCATTTCTCTAATGGCCAAGGATGTTGAGCATTTCCTTAAGTGTCTTTTAGACATTTTAGATTCCTCTGTTGAGAGTTCTTTGTTTAGATATGTACTCCATTTTTTAATTGAATTCTTTGTTCTTTTGATGCCCAATTTCTTGAATTCTTTGTATATTTTGAAGATCAGCCCTCTGTCTGATGTGGGATTGGTGAAGATCTTTTCCCATTTTGTAAGCTGCCATTTTGTTTTGTTGACCATGTCCTTTACTTTACAGAAGCTTCTCAGTTTTGGGAGGTCCCATTTATTAATTGTTACTCTACTAGAGTTATATTTAGGAAGTAGTTTCCTGTGCCAATGTGTTCAAGTGTATTTCCAACTATCTCTTCTATGAGCTTTGAGTTTTGTGCATGGCGATAGATTTGGATCTATTTTCATTCTTCTACATGTTGATATCCAATTATGCCAGCACCACTTGTTGAATGTGCTTTTTTCCATTTTATATATTTTTTGCTTCTTTCTCAAAAATCACATGTTTGTAGGTGTGTGGGTTGATATCTGGGTCTTCAATTGAGTTCCATTGATCCTCCTATCTGTTTTTATGTCAATACCAGGCTGTTTTCAGCATTATAGCTCTGTAGTAGAGTTTGAAGTCAGGGATTGTGATGCCTCCAGAAGTTCTTTTATTGTACAGGATTGTTTCGGCAATCCTGGATTTTTTTATTTTCCATATGAAGTTGCGTATTGTTATTTCGAAGTATGTAAAGATTTTGTTGGGATTTTGATGGGCATTGCATTGAACCTGCAGATTGCTTTTGGTAAGATTGCCATTTTTGCTATGGAGCTCTACTTCCCCAAGAACATGGGAGATCTTTCCATTTTCTGGTGTCTTCTTCAATTTCTTTCTTCAAAGATTTCAAGTTCTTTTCATACAGGTCTTCCACTTGTTTGGTTAGAGTTACTCCAAGATATTTTATGTTATTTATGGCTATTGTGAAGGGTAGTGTTTCTCTGATTTCTTTCTCATTCCATTTATCATCTGTGTAAAGGAGGCCTACTGATTTTTTTAATGCTAATCTTGTATCCTGGTACATTCTGAAGGTGTTTATGAGTTATAGAAGTTTATTGGTAGAACTTTTGGGGTGGCTTATGTAAATTATCATATTATCAGCAAATAGTGAAAATTTAACTTCTACGTTTCTGGTTTGTATCCCTTTAATCTCCTTCTGTTGTCTTATTGCTCCAGTGAGAACCTCAGTACTTCATTGAATAGATAAGGAGAGAGTGGATAATCTTGTCTTGTTCTTGATTTCAGTGTGATGGCTTTGAGTTTATCTCTATTTAGTTTGAAGTTGGCTGTTGGCTTGCTGTATATTGCCTTTATTATGTTTAGGTATGTTCCTTGTATCCCGGCTCTCTCCAAGACCTTTATCATGAAGAGATGTTTATTTTGTCAAAGACTTTTTTAGCATCTAATGAGATGATCATGTGGCTTTTTTTTTCGGTTTGTTTATATGGTGAATTTCATTGACAGATTTTTGTATGATGAACAATCCCTACATCTCTGGATGACGCCTACTTGGTCATGGTAGATGATTTTTCTGATGTATTCTTAGATTCAGTTTGCCAGTATTTTATTGAGTATTTTTGCATCAATGCTCATGAGCGAAATTGGTCTGTAATTCTCTTTCTTAGTAATGTCTTTGTGTGGTTTGAATATTAGGGTAGTTGTAGCCTCAAAAAAAAGAGTTTGGCAATGTTCCTTCTGTTTCTATTGTGTGGAACAATTTGAAGAGTACTAGTTCTTCTATTTGATATTAGTTCTTCTTTGAAAACCTTGAATAATTCTGTGCTGAAACCATCTGGTCCTGAGTTGTTTTGTTTTGTTGTAGTTGTTTGGTTTTTGTTTTGTTTTGTTTTGTTTTTTGTTTTTTTTTTTTTGTTTTTTTTTTTTTGGTTAAGAGACTTTTGATGACTCTTTCTTTAACAGTCATAGGTCTGTTTAATTTGCTTATCTGGTCTTTATTTAATTTCAGTAAGTGATATTTATCCAGAAAATTGTCCATTTCCTCTAAATTCTCCAATTTTGTGGAGTACAGGTTTCCAAAGTGTGACCTGATGATTCTCTGGATTTTCTCCATATCTGTTGTTATGTTTCCCTTTTTGTTTCTGACTTTGTTAATTTGAATATTCTCTCTCTGCCTTTTGGTTAGTTTGGATAAAGATTTGTCTATTTTGTTGATTTTCTCAAAGAACCAACTATTTGTCTCATTGATTCTTTGTATTGTTTTCTTTGTTTCTATTTTATTGATTTCAGCTCTCAATTTGATTATTTCCTGCCATCTAGTTCTCCTGGGTGACTTTGCTTCTTTTTGTTCTAGAGTTTTCAGGTATTCTGTTAACTCACTAGTGCTGTGGGACAATGGTCTTTGCCCTGTCACTTGTATTTTAAATAAATGCTGATTGACCAGTAGCCAGGCAGGAAGTAGAGGCTGGGCAATGAGTATTCTGAGAAGAGGGAAGTTTCAGTATGTAGTAATCATCCAGAAAGAGAGGAAGCCAGACACAGAGCAAGCAAGATGTGACTGCCTCACCGAAAAAGTACCAAGTCACGTGACTAACACAGACAAGAATTATGGGCTAATATAAGTTGTAAGAATTAATAAAAAGCCTGAGATAGATACTAGGGCAATCAGTTTATAATTAATGTAGACCTCTGTGTGATTTCTTTGGGACTTAACAACTGCAGGAACAGGGCAGGACTGAAACCTCAGTCAACATACTAGTATGGGATTTTTCCAGCTTCTTCATGTAGACATTTAGTGCTGTGAACTTTCCTCTTAACACTGCTCTCATTGTGTCCCATAAATCTGGGTATGTTGTGTGGTCATTTTCATTGAATTTTAGGAAGTCTTTAATTTCTTACTTTATTTCTTCCTTGACACGCTGATAATTCAGATGAGCATTGTTTAATTTCCATGTGTTTTGGGGCTTTCTGAAATTAATGTTGCTATTGAAATCTAATTTTAAGCCATGGTGATCTGATAAGATAAATGGGATTATTCCGATTCTTTTGTATCTGTTTGCTTTGTTACCTAATATGTGGTCAATTTTTGAGATGGTTCCATGGGGTGCTGAGAAGAAGGTATGTCCTTTTGTGTTTGGACAGAATGTTCTGTAGATAACCATTAAGTCCATTTGAGTCATAGCATCTGTTAGTTCCCTTATTTTTCTGTTAAGTTTCTGTCTAGCAGTCCCGTCAAGTGCTGAGAGTAGGGTGTTGAAGTCTCCCACTGTTAGTGTGTGGGGTTTAATGTGTGATTTAAGCTTTAGTAATGCTTCTTTTATATATGAGGGTGCCCTTGTGTTTGGGGCATAGATGTTCAGTATTGAGATTTCCTCTTGATGGATTTTTCCTGTGAAAAATATGAAATGCCCCTCTTTGTCTCTTCTCTTATATAAACTTCTTCCCCTTATATAAACTCAAGGTCACTCAGGGCTTTAGCTAAAGATCTGACCTTGATAGTTGACCTTTTTCCCTTTGCCCAAGCAAAAGTGGTCTGTTAACCATGTCATGCACCATGCCCAGAGCCAGTGGCAGCCTTGGGCAAGGATAGCTTATACCAAGACAGGGGGATGAACTGGCTCTGGAGAGGTTAGGAGGTGACAGGCCCAGACCACTAAAGCTGAGCATCCAAGTTCTGCTCCAGCTAAGAACCTATGATATGTGGTCAAAATTCCCCACGGTAAGCCAAGCAGATACACAAAACCCATGTGGTGTGCCCACTAGAGACCTGACTTCAAAGGGGTGACAAACTGTGATAGCTAAAGACCTGCACTGACCTTCTACTACACCCAGAAAGGGGAGAGACTGTCCCAGTCACAGGCTCAGCGGTGAGGGCTGGGCCTTGCTCAAAGGTGAGGGCTGGACCTTGCTCAGAGGTGAGGGCTGGGCCTTGCTCAGAGGTGAGGCATTTGCCTAGCATGCACCAGGCCCTGGATTACATCCCTCAGCACAGTGAAAATACAGCATTAGGCAAAGGGCTGAGGAAACAGAGGGATGCTGGGAACAATGATGCCCACTACTTCCTGCTGGACATGTAGCTGTATTTCATGGCAATGAGGGCAGACCCAGAGGACAGAAATGGCAGCTAACAGCAGTTTTCTAAGTATCCATCTTACAGTAATGGAAGTATTAAAACAACACTTGCCTACTGCCGCCTGTCTAGTCAGACAGGCCTAGACACGCTACACCTGCGGCTCTTGCAGGCCTCAGCTCAGGGCTGAGTCAGGCTGCATACCACTTGAGGCTATGTGGGGAAGACCCATACTCAGCATCCCCTGGACTATGGAAAACTTTTCTTTATGGTCCCACTGATGGCACTGTCTTGGGAGGACATGGATGGTTCGAGGGGCGAGGCCTACCTGGAGGCAGTGGGTCTGGAGTGCGGATGCTAGGCAGACCTTCAGGGCTACAGCCAGGCTCTGCTTCCTACCTGAGTTCTCTCTGCTTCCTGCACCTGTCCAGATGTGACAAGTTAAGTTCTCAACTCTCAGAAAGAGTCCTAGCCACCATGCCTTCCCCATCACTGTAGACATTCTGAAATCCCTCTGAAACCCTGAGACAAAATAATCTTCTCTTCCCTTCGCTGCTTCTGTGAGGAATTCCATCATTGCAATGAGAAAAGCCACAAATAGGTGGCATCTGTTTCTGGTTGTAGGTCACTTTAGCTCCCAGAATCTGTCCATGTCCCTGAAGCTCTAGCATCTCCAGCATGGCCTCCCAGGGACAGTCCCTGATTCTTTGCCACTTGGCATCTCCCCCTTGGCCACTTGCTTCACAGAGACCCCAGTGAAGCAAGTACCGCAGGCAGTTTTGTGTGTACAGTGTGAAGAACAGGGCATCTCTTCATTGTCGCTTGTCACACTTAGAGAAATGGGTCCCTGGATGTAACACCCGATTTGGTGTTACACCCTCGGTACAGTTCGCGTGCCTCTGTACCGAACGCGAGTCGGGCAAGGGCCTGGAGATTGAAAAGAAGACACAGAGAGATCAGGGTCATTCGAAAGGAGATCAGCCGAATGCCACCTTATTCAGCATTGGGGGAGTCCTTATCTACCTGACTGCAGCACAAGGATCTCCGCCCAGGCAGGTGGGAAATTACCATATTATCAATGGAATGAATGCCTTGTAGCTAACCACCAGGCGGGGCAGGCATAGCACAGAAACACACAGGAAGCTTAGTTGGTAGATCATAAACTGTCCCCACAAATGCACCACAGGAATAAGGGAGACCAGGGCCCTACACCTGGAGGTCAGAGCTTTAGGAGGTGGGAACAACAAAGACACCCAAAGGTCTACATTCCATGCATAGTGCACACTGAATGGTACGCACTGAGGCAGCAGCACGGAGGCAGGAGGAACAGAGACCCCGTCATCATGTGGCCACCCGCAGGCCTAGGTGACAAACAGAACACAGTGAACTGCAAGTCCCCAGTCCTATTCCCAGGCACAGCACATGACTCAGATCCCAGAACCACCATGCAGTATTACAGCCTTCCTACCAATCACAATCCTAGCAGTAAACTAGCAGGGACAGCAAGAGAAAATGCAGGAAACAGGGAGGATGGTGCTAGGTGTCAAAGATGATGCTTCTTCCTGGGTTAAAAACGGAGGTGGAAGATGAAGTGACAGAGAGAGAATGCCTGGTTACAGGGGACTCTACATGAAGGACTGAGAAACCAAAAGGTTGATCCATTCTGTGCTGAAACTTAAAAGACATCAAAGATTTTGACAAGATGCAAGGCTGACAGTGCAAGGTAAAAGCCACGTGAAGTCATCTGGGATTAGGGGCACTGGGCAGTAGGGAGCCAATGAAGGTGTAAGGCAGAGGGCAGCACTCTCAGGTGAGGCTTCATGTGACCACATCTGGGTGCACAGGAGATGTGCACACAGGTTGCTGTTGCCTTGGACCAAAAGGAGATAAGGCAGAGTTATGAGAAGAAATCAGGGTTCCAGGAAAAACAGAAAAGAAGCTCAGAGTCAGCTCCTGTGTGGGTGGTAGGTGACGGGTTATGATTGGTTGATGGATTATGAGACCAAAGAAAGGCAGAAAACAGAGCAAAAATGAGATGTGTGACGAAACTTTCCCTGGAGAGACACAACACACACATTTACTCCCCCAGACAGGGAGCCCGTGACAGACAAAGGACAGATGCCGAAGTCCCACTTGGTGAACCAGTGAGCTTTACTTAGATTACTTACAGGAAAATGGGTAAGCAGTTACTCACAAGAACTGAAATAACTCAAAGCCAGCTGCATCACCAAGACCCACCCCAGCCTGGGTGGCAGATCTCAAAAGCTGAGAGTCTGAAGCTCACTGCACAGCCTGCAGGCAGCTCAACAGATGCGGGAGTGTCCTTTCCAGGTGACCCTGCTCTCACCCCTTCCCAGGCAGCTGGGCTGGTCTCAGTATCTTCTTTGCAGCTTGGCTTCTCCAAGAGTGACTCTTGACAGGCTGCCTTGTTTACTCGGCAGGGAGTGGCCCAGTAAGTCTGCTGAGTTTTAGAGACTTCCTGAAGCTCTTCTGAGCAGCCTGCCCTCCTGCATGAGCAGCTTCCCTGCAGGAAGGACTGTTTCAATTTCCAAGAAAACTGTTACACAACACGAGGGCTCTCCTGGAACATTCCAGCAGGTTACTAAAATCCCAGCCCTCAGGGGCATGGGCTGAGGCAGGATTATAAATTCTAGGCTAGTCTGATCTTCATGACAAGACTCTGTCTCAGAAAACAAAATAATACCTAAAACTACATATGTATAATAGTTCATATACATCTACATTTCATTAAATCACATGCTATATAAATTTTATATACTACATAAAAATACATTGCCAAACACAAAGTTAATGATGACAGTTCTCCACCGTGGGTGTATCTGGTAACTCACAGACTGTGCCTTAGCATCTGTGACCTTTACAGATTTGCATCTTGTAACTTCAGCAACAGGGCTTTTAAACTCTAGAATAGGATTGTACATTGTCACTCATTTGTTTTAACAGGGGACAAGGGAAATATAAAGAAACTCAGAAAGAGGGAGGGCAGAGAGATGAGGGAAGAGAGAGGAAGGGATGGGAAAGAAAGACAAAGGAAGACTGGAGGGAGAGGAAGAAAGGAGGGAGAGAAGGGGAGGGATGATAGAGGAGAACTTCCCCCTTTCCCCAAATGCCCCTTTCCACCTTAACCTGTGACTGCCTCCCAGGGGACAGTGTCTGGAGGCATTTGGAATTGTGGAATTACAGCAGGGGCTGCCATGGTGCCTAGGAGATGCCTGGCAGCTGGGTAATACCACAACATGCCAGACTCAAAGTCTCTCCTCCTCCCTGCTTCTTTGGCTGGTTTTCCAACATCCTGACAGGAAATCCACTTACCACTACTACTGATTTCTTTTGAGACAGAGCCTCACTGTTTAACTCTGGCTGGCCTCGAACTCACAGAGATCCACTTGCCTCTGCCTCAACATGCTAGTGTTTAAGGCATGTGCCACCACACATGGTTACTTTCCTACTTGAGAAAAAAACAACCTCACTGGAGCTGGAGCCAGCAAGTCAGGAAAGGCTGGGACCTCCCTCCTGCCTCTCAGCTGCCAGCTCCCCAACCTTGACCTCTGACCTTGCACACAAACCACAGTGCATAGAATCTTGCACCTGACTCCGTTGCTGACCCTCACAAGTCCCAGCGTCTGCCCTGGGCCTTTCCTCCACCCCTGCTCTAAGGCTCCACATGCTGGCCAGGCAGACTGCCTCAAGGCCCCTTGAGAGGAGTGAGCAACAGCTTCTTCTCTGACACTTCTGCCAGGCTCTCTAGTCAGGTGTGGGACAAGGCACATTCCTTCGCAGCCATACCAGGAGAGAGTCTGTTTCTTCAGGGTTTTTTGTTTTGTTTTATTTTCTGTGTTTGCTTGTTTTTTAGTTTTTCAAGACCAGGTTTCTCTGTAGTTTTGGAGCCTGTCCTGAAACTAGCCCTTGTAGACCAGGCTGGCCCCCACAGAGATCTGCCTGCCTCTGCCTCCTGAGTGCTGGGATTAAGGGTTTGTACCACCACTGCCAGGCTGTTTTGTCAGTTTTGTTAACTGCTAGAACCTTCCCTAAGGCTGCGAGTGCAGGAACTCTGTTACAGTAAAATGAAATCCCTAACAAGTTATGGGCATGAGAAGCAAAGAGAAGCCTTTTGAGCTGCATTTACTTAACAGGCCCTAGCTTCAGCAACCCAAACATTAAGAGTGTCATCTGATACCTATATAAAGAAGTTCTTCACAGGCCTGATTGACCCAAAAATCTCCCATTTATTCTTCGAAATTCAACTTTGAATTCACTGCTTCCAGAAGCCCTCTGAATACTCCCCCTGCAGCCGGAGTTACTGCCCAATAGTCAATGTTCCCAATCAGTGCTGGGGCGTTTATTGACAGGATGACTTTAACCCTTCAATAAACTTGTTGCTAGGTAACTGATCGGAGCAACATTCTGGTCATTTTGGCAGCAACCGCTTAGAAGAGCCTACCAGTCAACATGGACAGACCCAAGATCCCTGATGGAGTTGCCTGCTCACACACAGTCCCCTCGTGCAGGGCTTGGAGTTGGCAGCTTGAAAGTCTTGTGCCATGAAGCCCAGGACAGACACTTGTGGGAAGTGACATCACGTGGAGGGGTGGGAAACAGAGAGACGAGAAAGGTTAAAACACAGGGTCTGGATGACAGCGTCAAGAGTCTGGATCCGACCATGCTGGAGGCAGCACTAGTTGCAGAATCTCAATCATGTGATCTATAAACTTTCTAATGTGGAAGTCAGGGACCCATAGCTTGCAACACCAGGACCCGAGATCGGAACACTGTCTAGGCCACGAATGAGGCTCACTAAGAGCAAATATGACTGACTCGTCCATACAGGAAACATCAGGGCTGCCAGGAAAGCTATCCTGGAAGTCCCACAGTGTCCAGCTCAACTGATCTGGAGACTTAGTGTATGGCATTGTGCCCCACTTAGAAGGGAAAGCAAAGCCAAGAAGGGCCAGGTACCATACCCTGAATTACCCTGGAACCTGTCTGCTATGTCCGGGGAAAACCCAATGCTTGGCATAGTATTCACACAGTTGGAATTTAGCCTGCCCTGCGGGACCAGGTTCTACCTGCCAGTGAGGATCCCAATCTGCTGTTCTGGAGCCTTGAACGAGAGAAAACCACTGAGCTCTGCCACGGAAAGGAGGCAGCACAGACTCCAGGCTCCACCCTGTCCTCATCACCGTCTCCACCCTGAAGGAATCGTGTCCCTTCTTTAGCTCTTAGACTGTTAAAACAAAGGACCCCAAGGAATAGAGATTTCCCAAGGGTCTCATGTCGATGGAAGGAAAAGGCGGGAGCCTGGTGCCTACCTGCCAGAGGAGGAGCTGGAAACAGATGCCACACAGTTCCAACAACTTGCGCAGCAACACACTTGACCAGTTCTGCTTAGCTGTGCATACCTGTGCCCTCTACTTAAATCTAAGCCTGACAGGACCCTAGAAATGGACCTGAACTGTTGCTGAATCTTTCTGTTCCACTTCCAGTACGACTACACAGAATAAACACTTCTCTATTTATCTCCGCGACTTGTCTATTTAACCAGCCTATCAATGGTAGAGCCTCTCTTTAGGGGCCAGGGCCCAGGCTCCAATTGTACAGCTCTGATTACAGGACCTGGTCTGGGTCCTGGTCCAGCCTGGGCACCTCTGTCATCTTCGCTCTCTGGGGCTGTATCTGGACCATCCAGGAAACACAGCCTCTTCGCCCACTCCCTACTCCACTCTGCCACCTCATGCCTGCGGGCTCCCAGTCCTGCTGGCCCGGAAGGAACAAAGGCAGAACTGCTGGGTCCTGTGGCGCGGGACACCCAGCCACAGCCAGATGGCTTGGCAGTTGCACTGTGAAATCAGACAGAGAGGAAACACGGATAACGGTTGGTGCTTTGTCTGGGGACATTTGCATGGTAGTCATCCAGGCTTGTATAGGTACAGCCACAGTCTCCAAGTAGGGCCAAGGTCTAGTGCCAGGGCATTCCCCGGGGCCCAGATAACAACACAAAAGTGTGAGAGGCCAACTCTGAGCTCCCTGAATGTAAATTCCGCCTCTATCACTTTCTCCTCACTGTCAGGCCGCAAAAGCACACTTCAGTTTTGGGCTTTCCTACCCATAAGATGTGCATCAAGGGGACAAAATCACTCCCCCAAAGCTGCGGAGGCAGCAAAGAACTAAACAGTGATAACAAAATGTCAGTGCTCATAAAACTATACTGTCATCCGCTCTTCGCCTCCTTACACACAGGCACTCCCGGAACCTCACCAACCTGGAGTCACAGTGCAGAAATAATGAAACGAGAGCCGGGGACCATGGTGCACACATAAACCCAGCACTCAGCCCAGCGTGGGGAGGGGAACTGGAAAGAGGATCAAGACTTCGAAGCCAGGCTGAGCTACAAGAGATTTATCTCAATATACACCCAGCAGACTGGGGATGCTGTTCAGATGGTTGGTTAGAGCGAGCGTTTCCCTAGCACACAGGAGGTCCCTGGTCCCATCCTCAGCACAGCACTTAGAAACACACCTGTGATGATACACGCCTGTGATGATACACACCTGTGAGGATACACACCTGTGATTGATGATACACGCCTGTGGGGATACACGCCTGTGAGGATACACACCTGTGAGGATTCACACCTGTGATGACACACATCTGTGATGATACACGCCTGTGGGGATACACACCTATGATGATACACGCCTGTGATTGATGATACACGCCTGTTGATGATACACACCTGTGAGGATACACACCTGTGATTGATGATACACGCCTGTAAGGATACACACCTGTGATTGATGATACACACCTGTGGGGATACACACCTGTGATGATACAAGCCTGTGATAATACATGCCTGTGAGGATACACACCTGTGATGATACACGCCTGTGTTGATACATGCCTGTGATGATACACGCCTGTGATGATACACACCTGTGAGGATACACGCCTGTGAGGATACACGCCTGTGAGGATACACACCTGTGATTGATGATACACACCTGTGATTGATGATACATGCCTGTGAGGATACACACCTGTGATTGATGATACACGCCTGTGGGGATACACACCTGTGATTGATGATACACACCTGTGATTGATGATACATGCCTGTGAGGATACACACCTGTGATTGATGATACACGCCTGTGGGGATACACACCTGTGAGGATACACGTCTGTGAGGATACACACCTGTGAGGATACACACCTGTGAGGATTCACACCTGTGATGATACACACCTGTGATGATACACGTCTGTGAGGATACATGCCTGTGATGACACACATCTGTGAGGATACACGCCTGTGTGGATACACACCTGTGAGGATACACACCTGTGATGATACATGCCTGTGAGGATACACACCTGTGATTGATGATACACGCCTGTGGGGATACACACCTGTGAGGATACACACCTGTGAGGATACACACCTGTGAGGATACACACCTGTGAGGATTCACACCTGTGATGATACACACCTGTGATGATACACGCCTGTGAGGATACATGCCTGTGATGACACACATCTGTGAGGATACACGCCTGTGTGGATACACACCTGTGAGGATACACACCTGTGATGATACAAGCCTGTGAGGATACACACCTGTGATGATACACGCCTGTGATGATACACACCTGTGATGATACACGCCTGTGAGGATACACACCTGTGATGATACACGCCTGTGATCATACATACCTGTGAGGATGCACGCCTGTGATCATACACGCCTGTGATGACACACATCTGTGATGATACATGCCTGTGATGATACACGTCTGTGAGGATACACACCTGTGATGATACACACCTGTGAGGATACACACCTGTGAGGATACACACCTGTGAGGATACACACCTGTGAGGATACACACCTGTGAGGATACACACCTGTGAGGATACACACCTGTGAGAATACACACCTGTGAGAATACACACCTGTGATGCCAGCACTAGGAGGGCGGAGGCAGGAGGATCGGTTTGCTTTGCTGCTGCACTGATAAACACCACGACCAAAAGCAACTTGGGAGGAAAAGGTTTGTTTCACCTTACAGTTTCTTCCAGTTGATCATGCAGGGAACCAGGACAGGAACCCAGAGGCAGGAACTGAAGCAGAAGCCATGACTACAGCTGCCTACCAGGTTCCTCAGACTGCTTTCTTACACTGACCACAATGGGTCTGGTCCTTCCCTGTGAGTCACCAGTCAAGAAACTGCACCACATCTACACCAGGCCAGTGCAATGCAGGCGGATCCTCAGTTCAGAACCTTCCTCCCAGTTTGAAAGGGAACAATACCAGCTCCCCTCTACTCCAAAACCAAGGTCTCAGCACAAAGGAGAATTTTTCCCCCAAAGGAACAAAGGGTAGGGAACAGGAGACAAAGGAGACAGGAGAAAGAGGACAAGGGAGAAGGGGGAGGGGAGTTTTGTCCCAGAGGGACAAAGGGCTGCCTCTTGGTAGAGAGGAGACAGACATGACCCAGAGGCAAACGTAATATATATAGGTTCAAGGGGAAACCCTGTGTTAGGATGAGGTGTTTGATTTTGATTGGGCATGTTAATTAGGTGAGCCAAAGGGGGCTTTTGATTGCTGGACTGCAATACTTGAATAGCTGGACCTTGGTAGTCAGCTTCAGAGGGAGGAAGTAGCCAAATAAGGGAATAGACCTTGAAGGCTAGCTTTAGAACTAATCTAAGAGAGAGGGGGGGGGGGGAGGGAGGGAGAGAGAGAGAGGGAGAGGGTGGGGGAAGGGCACGGCCTGCCAAAGCCATATTTGCCATGCTCTAGCTGGCCAGAGTCCCTTCACAGTGGACCCTAATTTGTGTCAAGTAGACAAAAACAACCAGCATAGTTGTATAATGTGTCTGAGGCTAACCTGAGCTACATGCAACCTGTCTCAAACAAACAAAACAGTGGGCTCAGGGAGCCTAACAACCTGAGCTGGATGTCTGGGAACCGCATGGTGGAAGGAAAGAAAACAAACTCCCACAGGCTGTCCCCTGACGTCCACACAAGCTCCATGACACAAGTAAGTGTACACACACACACACACACACACAATAAATAAGTAAAATGCAATTTTTTTAATGTTAAGAAAGAAAGAAAAAGCCTGCTCGCTCTGCACCCAATTCAAATGTGCATGCAGTAACATCAGCCCCCGCATTTTCAAAGGACTGAAGCATAGTTGAATAACAGCGGAATTGAACTATTCAAGCATCTTTTGAAAAATAAGAGACGTGACTCCCTCGGTCACCGCATTAGCTGCCATTCTCTCAAGCACTGAGTCTGTTAACTCTTTGAAAGCTGGAGTGGCAGAGGAGGACTTGGCGGGGAGCCCATGGGCAGCCATCCAGAGAGAGGCCCCTAAGCAAGCCAGGGCTGAGTTTGCCTCCCAGGGGTGCTCACGTGAAAATGGAGGGGACATGTGGAGGTGGCAGATCTCGGGATGAAAATACTAGGGGCATGCACCCAGACACAGCTGAACTCCTGCAGACCCAGGCACCCACATAGGGCGGGCCACATCCGAGTCATCTTCCCTGGACTCCCTGGAGAGGACACATGGAGTGGGGGTGGATTCACTTCTCTGCTCGGTTCTCCTGTTCCTTGGCTAAAGGGCACCACAGATCAAGCCCTCAGGGCTGAGAGGCAGTGAGGAGAGATTAATAACAGCAATCACGGACAGTCAAGGAGCCCGAACTAGACAGACGGCACCTGGCCAAAAACTGAAGTTCATGCATTATGGTTCCAGATTTACAGCCATTTTAGGGAGGAGGCAACAGGATCAGGGTTGAGCAGTTCACGTCACAAGATACCAGCCCAAGTCAGTGCCTCATGTGACCCACAGACCATCGGCTGTAGCTTCCACTGGGAACTCCTGAGATATGTAGGCTCCTGGACCCCAATAAGTTCCCAAATCATGTGCCACAACCCTGGAGATAGCCCTAGTTCCTAAGCAAACAAGAAGTGTGTGTTAATTGTCTGAGTGGTCATAATGGTTTGCATCTCCAGAAGAACCAGGGAGATGGGGTCTGCCTCACCATCTACTAAATTCCCTGGGGTAGAGAAAGACTAGGTGACAAAGAAGAAGCAAAGGACAGAACGCTCTCTCTCTCCTTCAGACCCCTGTCCTCGCTCTTGCTGTGTCTGTTTCATGCTATGGGGTGACTGACTCCTGACTCATGGCTTGTGCCACCTCTCCTGGAGATTCTGGCAGAGTGGGGGCAAGTTGTGCTTCCCAACTGTCTCATCAAGGAAGGGAGTCCTTGCTGTCAATGCCAAGGACCACAAGAGTTGTCCTGCCCTTCCAGAAGCCCCAATGCTAACATTTCTTCCACAAGGCTAAAATCTCTGGCTTATTTGCTCTTTCCAGAGTCGTTCCCTTTGTTTGGTTCTGCCATCTGGTTTTTGTGGGATCAAACTTGGGGCTCCATGCATGCTAGACAAGCACCCTACTACAGAACTACACCTCAGCCCCACTCACTGCCTTTTTAATTACAGAAATAATGCCTAACTTTATCACCAATATAAAAATACTCAACAAGTTGGGCCTAAGAAATGGCTCATCAGGTAAAGGTTCTTCCTACCAAGGCCAGTGACCAAAGTCCAATCCCTAGAACTCACACAGTAGACAGAGAACACTGACTCCCAGAAGTTGCCCTCTGACCTCCACATGCTCACTATTTGGAGCACATGCCCACCCCCTTCCTACCACAAAATGATAAATGACAGTTATTTTTCAACATATTTGATAAGTAGGAAGAGTATGAGAGTGAACATGTGATGCCCGAGATACACCCAAGTGGAGCTCAGCACACCAGTGGGTGTTGGAGTCCTGCTAGAGGCTGGGTGTGAAGCTGGGACCCCGTGTGTACAGAGCCCCGGACACTCTCCTTGCAAACATGGTGAATTTAGCATGACCGCACAGCCTGGATCCCACAGTTTCCTTGGGCAATCATCTCCCTACCTAGGGGTTACTTTAAGGGGTGGATGCGCCCTTCATTCTTCTCCAGCTCTCTAGACCCACATGCAGGTAGGTCGCACCACTATGCACCGGACCGTCCCCCACAGCTGGGCACTTCAGTCGTGTCCACTGTTCCTCTGAGAGCCGACATGTCCTCCGTCAACGTCAAAGGCAGCTTGGCAGTCATCTGGGAAGCTGAGCAGCCAGCCCAGGGCATGAAGAAGGGTGAGGAAACTTGCCACAGCCTCTGCCAAGGACGGAAGGATGATGACAGTTTGGGCCACGTTCAAAATGAGTAATTGTCCTCAGCCTTCTCAGAGCAGAGGACCACTTCCTGCCACAGCTGCTGAGTCCCTCATACAGAGTGTCCCGGAACTACCCACTGTGCGGCCAGTTCAGGCCCAGGGTGCCTACTGTGGTCTATCCCCTCCCTCCAGCACCCAAGGGCCCATTCTCTGGTGCAGCCCAAGGATAGCTGCCCAGCCAGACCAGGACAGGTAACCCACAGAACCTCCGCCTCAGAAACCATGAGCCAAGCAAAACTCCTGGCTTTCATGCGAACTAGATCTGGTTACTGCAGCCCAAGGCAGGCTCTTACCCCCTGCTTCCTTATTAAAATAGAAGCAGTTGTTGAATATTCCAGAAAGCTCTTCCACCTCTCGGCAACTGCAGGCTCTCTGCACGTCTGTCTCCTGATGTGAGGGGTTTTTTTTCCTTTTAGATGTTTTTAGCATTCCCCCCCCCTCAAATTGGCAGGCAGTGCAACATGGCGCTGCTGTCAGTTCTCACCGTGGGAGACTATAGAAAGGGAACCGCAAAAAGGTCATTACGCTTTAAAATGAGTCTTTTTTAAAAGCAAAAGACAGGAAGGAAGCTGTCTGGAAAGGCTTGTGGCCGTGGGAGGAGCAGCCTTTCCTGCAGCTCCCCCAAGAAGGCAATCCTGATGCCAGGTGTGCGGGCTTGCCATATTGGGTCTCTGCACATCCACTTTCTTCCACCAAGCATGCTCAGAGCATGTCCCAGCAGGTGGGGACAGAAGGTCTGGGAAGGCCATCAGTGCTGTTCCCAGAAAAGTGGGTAGGTCCTCAGCACCGCCCCCTGTCTCTCAATCTCTGTCAATCTCCCAATCATTTTAGCCTCTGCTATGGAAGCCTCTGGGAAACCCTAAACGAGGGAAGGGAAGGAGTGGAGGGAAACCTCTTCCTCTGGCCCAGGAATGTCACCCAGCTTCACAAAAGCTCAAGCCAGGCCATGCCTGGGATGGGATTTAAATGCTGACTACCCAATGGAGTGAGACTTGGAAGCAGAGCTTGCCCAGCAAGGGTCCCATCCCAGGAGAGAAAGGGGAGAAGAGGGTGGGACACTGGGGTGGGGGTAGAGGAAGGAGGAGAGGGAGAGAGGGAAGAAAGAAAAGCAAGGGGAAGGTGTGGAAAGCAAAGAAAAAGAATGTCTTCTGTCTCTCACACTGCCATGGGCACTGGTCTAGCACAGGTTAAGGTGACCCAGGAAAATTAGCATTCACCAATCTCGCCTCTTCACATACGATGAATGAGAAGCAGAGAGAACCAAGCAGAGAGGCACCTGGCAGCTGGGAAACAGCAGCTCTGCTCCATCCTCAGCAAGACAGGAAGGATCTGAGCTCACACTCAAAGCTGGCTCCAACCCAGCAGGACAGACATGGTCGTCAGTGTGCTGCAAGCACAGGGATCTGAGTCTGTGCTGGACCACTTCTGTCCTCTCTTCCATCTCCTCCACTACCACCATCCTAGAGGGCAGGGCTGGGATCGAGGGGGCTTCATGTATATGCTCAGAGAAACAGATACAGTTCTAATCTTAGTCAGGGTTACTAGGATAAGACACCATGGCCAAGAGCAACCTGAGGGGGAAAGGACGGATCTCACTCACACTTCTATAGAGCAATGCATCATCAAAGGCACTCGGGGCTGGAACTGGAACAGGGCAGGAACCTGAATGCAGGAGCTGATCCCGAGGCCATGAAGGGGTGCTGCTTCCTGGCTTGCTCCCTATGACTTGCTCAGCCTTCTTTCCTTTTGAACCCAGAACTACCAGCCCAGGGATGTCCTCACACATAATGTGCTGGGCCCTCCCCCATCAATCATATATATCCTGACCTTACGGAGGAATTTTCTCAGTTGATGCTCCCTCTGTCAAATGACTCTAACCTGTGTCAAGTCAACATGAAACTAGCCAGGATCGTTCCCCACAGAATCTCTCTAATGTGAATGTCTAATCCTGTCCACCTTCAAGGTCAAACAAAGGACATTTTTCCTATGTACTTCTTGGTCCTCTAAGGAAGGTCTGAAGTCACTGTGGACATCTTGGTCTTTCTTGTTCTCATGAAGTCATGAGTGCCTTTGTAAGCAGAGTTCTCTATGCTTCTTAACCTACCAGGCATAAGCTCTGAGGAGAGCTGCACTGTGGGCTAGGGACACGGCACACAGGAAAAGCATCCACCTAGAGTCTCCCAGGGAGGCTGAGGTCATGGTTCAGCAGCAGAGTTCCAGCACCTACATGGTGGCTCACAGCCATCTGCAACTCCAGTTCCAGGAGATCTAATGTCCCTTCCTGGCCTCTCTGGGCACAAAGCCTTCATGTGGCACATAAGCATACATGCAGGCAAGATACTCATACACATAAAGTAAGAAGAAAAATAATAAAGAAGAACAAATTATTTTAGAAGTCATAAACTCATTCCCCATGCTCTGGAGGCCAAAGTCTAATCAGTCTGCTTCAGGTGGGCTCCATCTCATGTCTCTCCTGGCCCTCCAGGGACCATCTGCTCCTAGGGTCCTTTTGGGAACTTTCCTCTGTGTGTGCATTCTCCTGGAATCTAGAGATGAATCTTCTTTGGGTTTTGTGTCCTTTGCTTTGGCCTGGAACTCACTAGTTAGCTCAAGTCAGACTAGAACTTGTGGCAACCATTCTGCCTCATCTCCAAGTCCTGGGATGTTGGGTAGAAATGTCTTCCAAGCTGAAACAGTCCTTCCTTGATGAAAGTAGGAGGCTTATGAGAATCAAAATATACAGTCTTGTCCTGAAGCTAACATGATTCAAAATGCCCCTGACCAAAGCTGTAAAAACATTAGACAAGGGCTGCAGAGAGGAGACGCTCCAATAGCAGAACTGCCTGCAGAGCATACAGACAACCCAAGCTTGCAGTTCTGTGAGTCGTCATACGTGTTGGGGTAGCTCAGCGATACAGATGCATCTGAAGCATCCTTGCTCCTATGAGAGACCCATACTCCTGTAAGTGGCTCCAGTAAGCTCACTGGTTCTCCGAGTCCAACACTGGTAGAATCACTTATTTGGTCTGTTGTCAGTGCCCTAACTGGGTGAGTAGTGTTTGTTCATATCTCCCTAAAACAGTCACCCAACACCACACCCAGCCACGTCATTACAGGTGTGCCACCACACCCAGCCACAGCATCACAGGTGTGTCACCATATCCAGCCACGGTATCACAGGTGTATCACCATATCCAGCCACGTCATTACAGGTGTGCCACCACACCCAGCCACGGTATCACAGGTGTGCCACCACACCCAGCCACAGATTACAGGTGTGCCACCATATCCAGCCACGTCATTACAGGTGTGCCACCACACCCAGCCACAGCATCACAGGTGTGTCACCATATCCAGCCACGGTATCACAGGTGTGTCACCATATCCAGCCACGTCATTACAGGTGTGCCACCACACCCAGCCACGGTATCACAGGTGTGCCACCACACCCAGCCACGGCATTACAGGTGTGCCACCACACCCAGCCACGGCATTACAGGTGTGCCACCACACCCAGCCACGGCATTACAGGTGTGCCACCACACCCAGCCACGTCATTACAGGTGTGCCACCACACCCAGCCACGGTATCACAGGTGTGCCACCACACCCAGCCACGGCATTACAGGTGTGCCACCACACCCAGCCACGGCATTACAGGTATGCCACCACACCCAGCCACAGCATTACAGGTGTGTCACCATATCCAGCCACGTCATTACAGGTGTGTCACCATATCCAGCCACGGCATTACAGGTGTGCCACCACACCCAGCCACGGCATTACAGGTGTGCCACCACACCCAGCCACGGCATTACAGGTGTGCCACCACACCCAGCCACGTCATTACAGGTGTGCCACCACACCCAGCCACAGCATTACAGGTGTGTCACCATATCCAGCCACGTCATTACAGGTGTGCCACCACACCCAGCCACGGCATTACAGGTGTGTCACCATATCCAGCCACGTCATTACAGGTGTGCCACCACACCCAGCCACGGCATTACAGGTGTGCCACCACACCCAGCCACGTCATTACAGGTGTGCCACCACACCCAGCCACGGCATTACAGGTGTGCCACCACACCCAGCCACGTCATTACAGGTGTGCCACCACACCCAGCCACAGCATTACAGGTGTGTCACCATATCCAGCCACGTCATTACAGGTGTGCCACCACACCCAGCCACGGTATCACAGGTGTGCCACCACACCCAGCCACGGTATCACAGGTGTGTCACCATATCCAGCCACGGTATAACAGGTGTGCCACCACACCCAGCCACGGTATCACAGGTGTGTCACCATATCCAGCCACGGTATCACAGGTGTGCCACCACACCCAGCCACGGTATCACAGGTGTGCCACCACACCCAGCCACGGTATCACAGGTGTGCCACCACACCCAGCCACGGTATCACAGGTGTGCCACCACACCCAGCCACAGCATTACAGGTGTGTCACCATATCCAGCCACGGCATTACAGGTGTGCCACGACACCCAGCCACAGCATTACAGGTGTGCCACCACACCCAGCCACGGTATCACAGGTGTGCCACCACACCCAGCCACGGCATTACAGGTGTGCCACCACACCCAGCCACGGTATCACAGGTGTGCCACCACACCCAGCCACGGCATTACAGGTGTGTCACCATATCCAGCCACGGTATCACAGGTGTGTCACCATATCCAGCCACGGCATTACAGGTGTGTCACCATATCCAGCCACGTCATTACAGGTGTGCCACCACACCCAGCCACGGTATCACAGGTGTGCCACCACACCCAGCCATGGTATCACAGGTGTGCCACCACACCCAGCCACGGTATCACAGGTGTGTCACCATATCCAGCCACGGTATAACAGGTGTGCCACCACACCCAGCCACGGTATCACAGGTGTGTCACCATATCCAGCCACGGTATCACAGGTGTGCCACCACACCCAGCCACGGTATCACAGGTGTGCCACCACACCCAGCCACGGTATCACAGGTGTGCCACCACACCCAGCCACGGTATCACAGGTGTGCCACCACACCCAGCCACAGCATTACAGGTGTGTCACCATATCCAGCCACGGCATTACAGGTGTGCCACGACACCCAGCCACAGCATTACAGGTGTGCCACCACACCCAGCCACGGTATCACAGGTGTGCCACCACACCCAGCCACGGCATTACAGGTGTGCCACCACACCCAGCCACGGTATCACAGGTGTGCCACCACACCCAGCCACGGCATTACAGGTGTGTCACCATATCCAGCCACGGTATCACAGGTGTGTCACCATATCCAGCCACGGCATTACAGGTGTGTCACCATATCCAGCCACGTCATTACAGGTGTGCCACCACACCCAGCCACGGTATCACAGGTGTGCCACCACACCCAGCCATGGTATCACAGGTGTGCCACCACACCCAGCCACGGCATTACAGGTGTGCCAACACACCCAGCCACGGTATCACAGGTGTGCCACCACACCCAGCCACGGCATTACAGGTGTGTCACCATATCCAGCCACGGCATTACAGGTGTGCCACGACACCTAGCCACAGAATTACAGGTGTGCCAACACACCCAGCCATGGCATAACAGGTGTGTCACCATATCCAGCCACGGTATCACAGGTGTGTCACCATATCCAGCCACGTCATTACAGGTGTGCCACCACACCCAGCCACGGTATCACAGGTGTGCCACCACACCCAGCCACAGCATTACAGGTGTGTCACCATATCCAGCCACGTCATTACAGGTGTGCCACCACACCCAGCCACGGTATCACAGGTGTGCCACCACACCCAGCCACGGTATCACAGGTGTGTCACCATATCCAGCCACGGTATCACAGGTGTGCCACCACACCCAGCCACGGTATCACAGGTGTGTCACCATATCCAGCCACGGTATCACAGGTGTGCCACCACACCCAGCCACGGTATCACAGGTGTGCCACCACACCCAGCCACGGTATCACAGGTGTGCCACCACACCCAGCCACAGCATTACAGGTGTGTCACCATATCCAGCCACGGCATTACAGGTGTGCCACGACACCCAGCCACAGCATTACAGGTGTGCCACCACACCCAGCCACGGCATTACAGGTGTGCCACCACACCCAGCCACGGTATCACAGGTGTGCCACCACACCCAGCCACGGCATTACAGGTGTGTCACCATATCCAGCCACGGTATCACAGGTGTGTCACCATATCCAGCCACGGCATTACAGGTGTGTCACCATATCCAGCCACGTCATTACAGGTGTGCCACCACACCCAGCCACGGCATTACAGGTGTGCCAACACACCCAGCCACGGTATCACAGGTGTGCCACCACACCCAGCCACGGCATTACAGGTGTGTCACCATATCCAGCCACGGTATCACAGGTGTGTCACCATATCCAGCCACGGCATTACAGGTGTGTCACCATATCCAGCCACGTCATTACAGGTGTGCCACCACACCCAGCCACGGCATTACAGGTGTGCCAACACACCCAGCCACGGTATCACAGGTGTGCCACCACACCCAGCCACGGCATTACAGGTGTGTCACCATATCCAGCCACGGCATTACAGGTGTGCCACGACACCTAGCCACAGAATTACAGGTGTGCCAACACACCCAGCCATGGCATAACAGGTGTGCCACCACACCCAGCTCCAAATTTCTCTTCCTGAAGGAACATTGCTGAGGCCAGCCATCAGGATGACCTCATTTTAACATAACCCCACTCTAAAGCTCAGTCTCCACACAGTCACTTTCTAAGGTGCAGGGTCAAGGGCCTCAACAGAGGAACTTAGGGACCATATGTCACAAGGCTTTGGTGACAAGCCAGGATCAGCTGTTCATCCTCCATAAGCCAATTAAAATAGCCACGTTGATAGTGAAAAGCGGAAGAGGAATATTTGTTCAGTGTGGCCACTGAAAAGAGAGACAGAGACTCAGTGACTTCTGAAGGGTCTTGAAGAGGTTTGAATAGAGGACCAAGGATATGAACAACTAAGGAACGCCAATCAAGGTATGGTCCCAGCCAGGGTATGGTCCCAGTCAAGGTATGGTTCCAGTCAGGGTGTGGTCCCAGTCAAGGTATGGTCCCAGTCAGGGTGTGGTCCCAGTCAAGGTATGGTCCCAGTCAAGGTATGGTCCCAGTCAAGGTGTGGTCCCAGTCAGGGTGTGGTCCCAGTCAAGGTATGGTTCAATCAAGGTGTGGGCCAGTCAAGGTATGGTCCCAGTCAGGGGTGGTTCAAATCAAGATATGGTCCTGCCCATCATTGGTTCATTGTTATTTGCTCCGTTATCTCCATTGACAAGCTGTAAACCATTGACAAGTTTCCCTGTGGCTGGCCCAGGCTTTTGGTTTGTTCCAAGTGTGAGATTCATAGGGGATGTCTGGTTTCTTGAGGTTCATTGTTTCAGTAGGCTGATACCAGAATGAGGAGGCACAGTATCTCTCTAGACTACCATCATCCCTGCCAGACCAGCTGCCACATGGCTAATACGGTCAGAGAACGTTGTTGCTGCCTGGATCCGGTGTCCATAGGGCTCACCTGCAACTGGCCTTGTTCAGTGGAAAGAGCGCCATTGACCTTCAGTGTGCCTATAGAAGTGGCTACAGAGACGGTTGCCGAGTTCACAGCAGGCAGAAGCAAACCATGCCACCCTAAGAGAAGGTTGCATATAGCCAAGAACAGCCTTTGCCTCTGTCCCCAGCATGTGCAACTGTGCCAGCACACAGTAGGTGTTCAGTAAAGTGACTAGATGCAGAAACAGACCCACTGAGAAGGAAACTACATCTTGGCCCAGGCGGTGCTAACAGCAAACTGCTCAAAGCATCCCCAAGCTGTGACGGCCGATACCACTTCTCCTAGCATCCCCAGGCATCTCTGCTTCATCAGATGAAATGGCAGCTGCTCGGAGCAGAAGAGCGAGGTGGTTATAAGAGGAGGAAGGGTGACATCACAGCTCCTGTGCTGACTCTAATCTACCTTTGGAAGCTGGTACAGTCGCAAAGAAAACTTAGCCCTTCGAGTAGTCCAGCTGAAGGTTCTCCCAGTTTGCCTGGGAGGCAACTTGGTGGTGGGAGTGAGAGCTCTCAGGCAAGTCAGTGAACTCCTGTGTATTACTCAGCCCTTTAAAGGTAATTAGCCAATCCAGGTAGGTACCATGGATAGTGCAAAGGTGCCCTGTGAAGCATGCTGCCGGTCAGTGTTAGCGGCCAGGGCTCTGTCCGTCAGCTGCACATCACTGTCTATCTCAAGAGTCCTTGGGGACCTTGTGTGAAAAAGGAGGGCTGGAGGTAGATAGAAACATGATCACGTTATAAACACTGCCTTCCTTCCCAGCTTCTTCAGAGCTCTTGGGAACAATGTAGGGTGTGGGCTGAAGGCACAAAATATGAAGGGATGGGCCAAGAAGAAATCTCACATGGACCACAAAATGTGTCACCCCAATGGGGTACGCCTCCTTAATGGGAGACAGCCAAGAACCCAGAAGCTTCTGATGAGATTTAAAATAAAGAATCAGGTCACTCTGTTTAGAGGGGTCACTGTGGGGCTGTGACACCTAGTGACAGCTACTTCCTGGCCTGGTGAGAGGCCAGAAGCCTTTAAAAGATAACATTCAGGCTTTCGGGTTTTAGTCAGAATTCTGAAATGTGGATAACTGTGAGCATTTCAGAAGCTACAGACTGGGGCTTGTTAAATTATGAGGAGAAGCCAAGGCAGGGCTGGAGAGTTAGATTGCACATGGGAAGGAAGCTGGCTTTCCGCTGAAGTCTCTAAATACATGTCATTTTCTCCCACTGAGAAGGGAGGCTGATTCTCCTCGTTGCTTTCTACTCCAGGAAGAAAAAAAAAACCAGGGAGGAGGAGGTAGGAGACACAAGCTCGTGTGAGCCAAGTGGCCCACGGCACTGCAGAGCGATTCTGAATAAGTGTGGTGTGCTAACAGACTGCGACACCGGAGAACCCTTCACGGAGCAATTCTGACTGACATTAATATTCAACAGGTGAGCAGAGGAAGCGGGAGGTTTTCCTCAGACAGACACAGAGTTGAAAAATGAAGGCGTGAGCAAGAGGAGAGATATTAGGGAGCACTGCTCGAGCCTTGTGTTTCGAGATGATTCCATTGATTGCATTCGAAGGCATTATGCAGTGACATCATTCAAACGGATGAGCCCCAGAGGTTAGATATGAGATCAGACAACAGCCATTTATCACACAGCGCTGGCAAAGGCAATGGTCCAGACGGATGTGTTACACAGTGCAGCTCCCATGGGTGAGGGATTTCCTAGACTAGGCTCACGGAGGCGGAAAGACCCACTAAGTGTGGGCGGCACTCTTCCACGATCTGGTGGCCTGAACCGAAGGAGAAAGTGAGCTGAGCACGAGCGTTCGTCACCCTCATGACAGACAACCTCCTGTCTGAGTGAGCTTCCTGGAGTCTGAGGGACCCTGTAGAACGCGTGAAGGGAGGGAAACACCTCTAGATCCACAGTTCATCTCACTGCGGAGACAAAATACCGGGCAAAAGCGACATATGTATAGAGGGAAGGTTTATCTTGCCTCCTAGCCTGGGGTACAGTCCATTACGTGGGAAAAGTCACAGTGGCAGGCACGAGGCAGCTGTTCACCCAGGAAGCAGAGAGAGGCCGATGGTGGTGCTCAGCTCACTTCCTCCTTTCCATTCGGTCCAGGGCCCCAGCCCAAATAATGCCACTCACTGTTAGGGTAGGTCTCTCTATCTCAATTAGCCTAATCTAATAATCTAATCTAGCCTTGTAGAAATGCCCAGGGACTGGTTCCCATGGTGATTCTAGATCCTGCTATATCAACAATCTAGATTACCCATCCCAAACCTTTGACCCCAGGTCAGAAGGACACAGTGTGGCTCATCTCAAGGTACAGTGTCCCGGTGAAGAGTGTCCCCTTGCTGATGTTTGACTCTGACAGAGCCTACTCTGCTCCTGTCTGGTTGTGGAATCCTCAGTAAGGTGCCTCCTCTCCTTGGGCTCAGTTCCTTCACCATTATAGAGAAAGTGAAAGCCTCTGCCTTAGGATGCTGGGAATTAAATGGAAGGGTATCTGCAGAGTGTCGAGCACAGTGATTGGTGCGCAGCAAGCCCTTACTACTCTATAGCCAGAGTGTGCTCTATCTGGTGCCAGTTAGACTGGAAAGAGCCAGGACATGAGGGAAAGCATCCAACACTCCAAAGAGGGTCGGTGTCTCTCCGTGCTCTTATTTTCCATCGCATGTATTTATTTATTTATTTGTGTGTGTGTGCATGCATGTAGACTCATACATACCACAACATGTGTGTGGCTGTCAGAGGACAACTTGCAGGAACTGGTTCTCTCCTTTGACAACATGGGCTCCAAGAGTTAACCTCAAGTTCTCGGACTTGGCAGCCTTCCCTGTGTTCCTGGATCCCTGTGTCCACATGGCAGATGCGGTTGACACCATATCTCCTCAAGCCTTCAAGGGATAGCTCCTCCTACCCCAGTAGGTATTTACCCCAAGTGTCTCTCTGCCTAAGAGCACCACTGAGCATGCTCGGCACATGTTCTGGAAAAGCCGGAACCTGCCAAGTGAAGCACCTGGAACTACCCTTAACTGGAAATGACAGGACCCACTGGGGCTCTGGAGCTGTGGTACTCAGGAGTGCCCTGTGACCCTTCTGAGCCCCAGTCCCACGAGGGCCAACTGCTGCCCAATGTTTTCCAGCCTCCTTCCTTACTCCTCTTTCTTCAATGTGCAGCCACCCCCTCCGACCATTAGAACTCTCACCTGAGGGGTGCTGTGTCCTTTTCGGAACCCAAATAGTCAACATCCAAGTGGAGCTCCCTTCTCCACATCTCCTTGACCAAGATCTGCCACTATTCTATTGGTCTATGAGGTACCATAGAGAGACCTCAGACAGCGGCATTTAACTCTCTGCATTCAAGCCCCAACTCTATCACTCACTAGTTAGGAAGCCCATTAACCTCTTCCCTTTATAAGTTTTGATCACCCCATCTTTTTGTAAATTATGTCGGAGAAAAGAAACAGGTACTCTGCCACTGGGCTGCAACCCCATTTTTAAAGCGACATATGCCCCATGGGGAGATGTCATAAGGAACTGATAACCCATCCCTCTTAATGGCGCAGCTGCAGCTTCCTTGAGAAGTAGGTATCCAGCGATTCCAGAGATGCCTGAAAACAGGAGGACTTGGTGCAGGGCTTCAAAAGAGCAGAATTGCAGAACTCAGACAGGAGAAGTTTTTAGGGAGAGAACGATGGAGCCACCAGCAAGCTCTTCTCCCTCGGGACACAGGGGGATTCTGTTCCTTGCATCCAGGGCCGAGTGAGCCAGCTCTTTGGCTAAGACATATTTGTCACTGGCTGCCGGTAGCTAGAACTAGAATATTCTTCAGTTTGTTTTCTCAGAAAATGAGTGACAACTACACAGTGACTTTTAAGTCATGGGGAGAGAGAAGAAGCAGAGCGGGGATGTGCATGGGCGTTCCTGCCATCCTCCCTGGGGACTATCAGCACATCTGCATTTCAGACCTGCACAGGCACAATACAAAACTTCTGGAAGGAGTCAGTCTCCACACCCGTGAGGGAAACTTGAAAAATTAATGAAGCTATGAACAACCTGAGGACCAATACCATTCTTTTTCGCCTGTCCTTTCTTTTAAATCATTTCCCAACTCTTTCCTAATTAGGGGCTCTGGTGGCTGGATCTGTGGCTGATAACCTGAGTTGGGGAATTGCTGGGGGAGGAAGCAAGAAGCTCCATGTTGGCTTTGACTTCCCTTGGAAAGTGACTGTGAGCTGTAGAAAAGGCCCTTACCAAACGGCCAAGAAAGCCAGCAGAGAGCCGTGGCTCCAGCAGAGAGCTTAGCAGCATGTGCCGTCCACCCAGGCCAGTGCCTTGGCAGAAATGCACAGAGGGGACCAGCCAAGAGACAGAGAAATAATGACCCTGGGAGCCCCAGGAAATCTGGGGGCACCATAATTCTGTGAACCCTGGGGAAAATGCAATGAACAAGACAGATACATCCCTGCTGCAGAGATGCAGGCATGGGGGACGGGGAGGGCGCGCAGCAAGAACTGTGTTAAGTCATTTCCTACCTGTGCAGCAGGGACCACGATTGATTAGTGCACGCAGATGCTTCATCTCAGGGGCTATGAAAGGTGCCATCAATTGAGACCTAAGGGGAGGATTTGCCTCAAGGGACAAAAATAGATTGTTTCAGACAACAGAGAGAGCCAGCCTGGAAGCCACAGTGTCCTAGGACCTTGTAAGGGACTGAAAGAAGTCTCTCCTGAAGCTGAGGATGGGAGGGTCTTAGTTTTGTGTCCGGTGCTGTGATAAAACACCCTGACAAGGGCAACTTAAGGGGAAAATATTCATTTGGCTCCCAATTGCAGGTTACAGTCTGTCATTGTGTAGAAGGCAAGGCAGCAGGAACTTGAAGCAGCTGATCACATCAATCCACAGTCAAGAGCAGAGAAAACCGGGTTAATGAATGCTCACGTGCTCAGCTCTCCCTCTCTCTCCTCCCTAACACAATTCAGAATCCCCGGCCTTGGGGATGGTGCCCCCCACAGTGAGCGGGTCTTTCCTTCGCTGTTAACACAATTGATCTTCACAGACATGCTCACAGGCCTGTCTGATCTAGACAATCCTCCATCAAGACTCCCTCTCTGCGTGACTCTAGATTGTGTCAAACTGACAATTAAAACTAACCATCACAGGAGACAAAGGAAAACCAAGGAAGGAATGTAGCAGATCCTCAAAACCTTGGCCATAGTCTACCAAGAGCTCCAACAATCCTATTCACCTGTGGTGGTTTGAATAAGAATGGCTCCTATAGGCTCATGTATTTGAATGCTTAGTCGCCAGGGAATGCCACTATTTGAGAAAGATTAGGAAGTGTGGTCTTGCTGGAGTAGGTGTGGCCTTGTTGGAGATATGTCACTAGGGAGTAGACTTTGAGGTTTCAAATGTCCATGCCAGACCCAGGATTTCTCTCTGTGTGTGCAGATCAGGATACAACTCTCAGCTGCTTCCCCAGTGCCATGGTGCCTGCCCTGCCCCACCATGATGACAATGAACTCACCTTCTGAAATTATAAACAAGCCCAAATTGGATGCTTTCTCTTATAAGAGTAGCCTTGGTTGGGGTGTCTCTTCACTGCAATAGAATTTTGACTAAGACGTCACCCAAAAGAAAAGAAAACAGGATCACAAAGGACATCTATATCCCTACATTCTCCACTGTTCTGCTCTTCACAGCTAAGAGGAGAGGATAAAGTCAACGTGGCAAATCCATGTGATAGAATAGTACTTGGCCTTTAATGAGGGTACGCTGTAACAAACATACCACAGATGGACCACCGCTCACCTGTGTTAGCATCAATATCATGGCAGCTCACCTGTGTTAGCATCAATATCATGGCAGCTCACCTGTGTTAGCATCAATGAAATAAAGCTCTCACAAAGGGCCAAGTACAACTCCACTTACACAACGACCTTATGTTTGTCAGACCCACAGAAGCAGAGAGCAGAATGACGGCTGCGTGGAGTTGGCAGTGGAAGAGGGAAACATCCCCTCTGTTAGATGGGATCAGTTCTAGAGATCGGCGACATAACACAGTGCCTAGAGAAAATAATACTGCATTGTTCACACAAATGTTTAACAGATTTTGTGTGAAAAGTAGATAGTGGTATTAATTCAATAAAAAAAATTAAGCAATGCAAGTGTGCCAGATAATTGTACACATCAACTTGACACATCCTAGAGCAGAGAGAGCCTCCGCTGAGGAACCGTCTAGGTCAGGCCGGCCTGCGAGCATGTCTGGGGGTATTGTCTTAATTATTCACTGATAACAGAAGAGTCAGCACCATTCCTGAGCTATACAAGACGGGAAAACTATACGAAGCAAACCAGCTTTTAGGCAGGGAGGTTGTATATGACAGGACTCGGTGTTTAAGCTCCTGCCCTGTCCTCCCTGAAATGATGGACTAGAGCGTGGAACTGTAAGCCAAGTAAACATTTTCTTCCCCTGCATTGCTTTCGGTCAGGATGTTTCATCTCAGCAACAGAAAGTAACTAGGACAGTGAGTTAGGCCACACACCTGACATAATTAATCCCTCAATATTAATTTGTTTGTTAATACTAATGAACTATTGAATATGGTTTTAACACTTGAGATCTTCATATTATGCCAGATGCACTGCTAAATTAAGTTGTTGAATATTGCTTGGGATATTAATTCATTTTAGTCTTATTAATGAAACGCTACTTTGGCATGGTCTACCTGCCATTCTCTTGTGCCTCAGGGCACTCAGGAATTTTTCATTACCTTGAATGGTGTGCTATGGCCACACCCTCCCACCCCTGGAGTCCCATCCCAAGATCCCTGAGGGCCTCCCCTGTGTGTAAGAACTGTGTATGCTCACAGAGACCTCCAGGTAGCCTGGGGAAGAAACAAATTGGGGGTTGGAAGCTGCCCCAGGCATTGATTATCACATGGACATGAGAACTTGGGTTCAACCCTCCATGCCCACATAGAGCTGGCACAGCAGCATTGGCCTATAGTCCTGGCACTGGGTAAGTGGAGACAGGGGGTCCCTGGAGCTCACTGGGCAGCTAGGCTAGCTGGATAGGTGAAGTTTAACTTCAGGAAGAGAACTTACCTTGAAGAAACAAATAAGGTAGGAGGCTTGAAAGCTAACTCGGTGGTTAAATTCTTGTTGCTCCTGCAGAGGACCAGAGTTCTGTTCCCAGCACCCACACTGGGTGGCTCACAACTGCCTATAGTTCCAGCCCTGGGAATCCAACTCCTGCTTCTGTCTCTGACGATAGCTGCACTCACATGCACACTCACACACAGATGCACATAACTTAAAATATAAAAAATATTTTAACTTGGTGCAGAACAAAAATGGCACCCACACACATGCTCACATACACCAAATAGCACACACACATACAGTGTTGTCTTCTCTAGGCACCCACACAGAAGTTCACATGCACGTGAGCACACACACACAAAGAAACAGAGCTGAGAAGACCTGCAGGTGCACAAGACAAAGCATCTCCCTTGGTAGGTCAGCCCCAGGCGTCTTCCTTTCCATCCTCAAGCTGGCCTCAAGGGCATCACCTAGTGCAGCGACATCAGGTCCTGTCACTACACTGACAACCTTAATTCTGGGACACACACCTGGTCCTGCCACATCCTGAGCTGCTTAGCCACGTTTGTCCCCATCACTAACAGCCTCTCCCCACATAAGAATGAAAAAGTCAAATCAGCATGGCCTTCCTGTCCAGCCACACTCTTGGGCCCCAGTGACTCTCACAACCTGGCTTCTGGGCAGCTACCCAGTTGGCCCACTCCTTAACCTACTTCTGCAGCCAAAAACCACTGGGATCCTTGGACAGCAGCTCAGCAGTGTTAGCATCTCTGCCTTGGGCACACTGACAGCCTCCACAGATAAGACCACATCTCCGAGAACAATTGCACTGCCCCCACTGGATGGGTTCAAATCCTGACTCTGCCATTCACCTCTCTGTACTTAGTTACTCTTGTCCTCATTGTGACAGAACACTGGTGGAAAAAACTTCAGGTAGAATGGATCTGTTTGGGCTGGCAGTTTGGAGGGCTGCATTCCATCATGGCAGAGACAACAGAACAGACACCATGTCAGTGGGAGGGTATATCTGGGACACCTTACATCTTTATAGATGATGAGGCAGAGGCAGAGAGAGCAGGGAGTTGGGTCATGCCATAACCCTAAAGACATCACCTCCTGTGACCAGGAATAGTGCCACCATCTCAACACCATGTATTCAAACACAGGAGCCTGTAAGAAACACCTATGGAACCATAACATTCCTTGAACTCAAGAGACAACAGAGTTGCCCAGGGACTGTGGAGACTAAACAGCCATAAACGCAGAGGGCTCCATGCAGAGGATGTGCCCTATGCAGGGTGCTGTTCTTGCTAGTCAGTGTTCGCTATTCAGCTCTCTCCAGCGGCCTCTGCCTCTCCAGCTGTTGTAGAACACAGTTCTCTCAGCGAATGGCCCCCATCTTCCTCATATCAGCTGTCCCTGCCTGCAAAAGGCCACCACACGTGGCTGTATTGATGACTGAGAGTCTCCAGAGAAGGAGGGGATGGAGATGCCCACTGGTCCCTCACCTGAGCTCCACCCTGCCTTCCTGTACCTCTCCACCATTTGTAGACAGTTCTGCCCTAATTGTACATAGTTCCCTCGGGGTGAGCTCTGATAGATCTGTGCTTTGGCTTATCAATGGCACCTTGTGAGGAAGGATAGACATTGCTGCTACCTCCCCAGGAAGGGAGTTCTTGAAACAAGCACAGTGTTTCCTCTTGGTGTAGATACCAGTTGGGTGCACGATTTCTCCCCATTAGGACAAGGAGGATTCCAGACACATCTTCCCCTGGACCACCCTCTTGTGCAGTCACATAATGGTAGCATAATAACATGACATCACCAGTACATGCTTCTTCAGAGCTAAGTGAGGGACAGGCAAGGACAAGAGACATTCTGGAATGTTCTCATCAAGCACATAGATGACCAGAGACGAGGTGTTGAGTGTGGAATGACTGCCTCCTTTCATATAGGAAGGGCAACCACACTGCAGAGCTCTCTCATCTTCCGAATTCATATTAATGAATCGGTGAGCTTATTGGAGTCACCCATGGGAGCATGAGAGAGGGTGGCTACACCGTCAAAGATATAGTAGGGACAGCTCACAAAAAGAGTCCCTTCTAGGCCTGTCCCTCCGACCCCACAGTAAGCTATGCAGCAGTAATCTTTGGGAGGGAAAGGGCCTGGTACAGATTTCATGAAGTATCAAAGGTTCTGGAACCTCCCCAGCCTCGAGTGCCTCACCCCCCTTCACAAGGGCATGTAGGTAGGCCCAGTCTCCCCAGGTCTCCACGCAGGTGTCCAGAGCTGCTCTGCCTCAAGGTGGCAATATTCACATCTGACCCAGAGGGATGGACTCCATATGGACCGGTCAGCTGCCAGCCCCTCTTCATCTCTCCACCTCCCTTGAGCTCTCCCAGGAAGCCCCCTTCCTGCTCCTGTTGCTCACAGTGGTTGCCTGTCACTAAGTCACTAACTGGGGACCCATTCATCAGGAAATGTGAGTGGAGTTCAGGATTTCCTGCCCCCCACAAGAGTCCAATCTGGGGCATTGCACCCAGCCCAAGGTGGCACAAAAGTGTGGATCACTCTGGCCAAGGAGCTACTCTGGCCCAGTCCCCATGTGGGTGGACAGTGTGGTATGCTGACCCCACACAAACATGTGCCCATATTCCAACTGCAGCAACAGAATGGGGAGCAGAGATACCGTGCCTTCTGGCTCCGGGAGCAGAAGCAGCCAGTCTGCAGCCCTGGGGAGGCAGCTCGCTCTTCTCACGACTCACCTTTGCAGTCTTCTCCCACCTGTCAGCAGCCACCACACTGGCCAGGCTGAGCCCTGTCTGCAGCTAGAGTTGGGAGGCAAAGAGCAAGGTCTCCAGACTGCCTCCGACCCAGGGGAGCCCACTGTTCCTCTAAAAGACAGTTACCTAATCCTTGCAGTGTCCTTGGGACACCGGACGCCCTAGAGAGAATGTCTTCCTCACCTTCTGTGTGGGTGTGTTTTGTAAATTGCCTTCCTGCCAGAACATACACTCTGTGATGAAGACAAAAAGAGAAAGGACGTGAGGCCGGGACGGTGCTCAGCAGTAGAACATTGCCTTCGCATTCCACAGGACTCCACGCTCCATCCAAAATGCAAACAAATAGAAGACCACTAAGCAAGAGACATCAAACATGAGAGCTATAGCCTGCTGTGTGATGGTGGCACAGGCTCATCGCCCCGGCTACTCGCAGGATGAGTCAAGGCTGGGCAATGACTCAGTGCACAAGCACTTCCACACGAGCATGGGGACTGGAGTTCAAACGCCAAGAAGCCATATACAGGCAGGGTCCGTCTGTCATTCAGTGTTCCAGTGGGGAGATGGGAAGCAGAAACAGGAGACTCCCCAGAAGCCCATGGGCTGGCCAGCCTATTACACACAGTGGCAGACAGCGAGAGACCCTGCCTCAAACAAGGAAAGTAAGAACAACACCCAGGGCTGTCCTCTGACCGTCACACAAGTTCCACGGCAAACACACATTCCCTACTCACCCCCATGGGCAAACACATGTAGCTGAGGCAAGATATCACAAATTCAAGGGCAGGTTGGACAACCTGGTGAAACCCTATCTCAAAATAAGAGGTGAAAAGAGAGCTGGAGCCATAGCTCAGTGATAGAGCCTTGCCTAGTATGCACAGAGCCCTGGCATTGGGCCTAGTAATGAACGTTAATAATAAAAATAAAGAAAAGGGATAGGTGATGGCTTGGTAGGTGAAATGCTTGCTGCATAAGACTGAGGACCTGAGTTCAATACCCCAGCACCTATCCAAGCCTAGGGGACATGCTTGTAAGCCAGGCTCTGACAGGGTGTGATGGCTAATCTTGGCTGTCAGCTTGTCAAGATCTGGAGCCAACTGGCACCCAAACTTCTGCATACTCCTGTGAGGGACTTTCATGCTAAGATTATTTGAAACAGGAAGTCACACCCAAAATATGAGCTGCACCTCCTGGTGGCAGTCCACATAAAAGGACATGGAAGAAAGGAGTTTTGCTCTTTGCCTGCTTGCCCTCGCTCTTGCCAACAAGACCATCTGTCTTGTTGCTGTGGGATTTCTTCACAGATATCAGAGCCAGTTTGTCAGCCTTCTAGTGTAGACTGCAAACCAGTAGCTCTTCAGGAATCCTCCTGACTGAACGCTCAGATATCCAGCGTCCTGGACTGAGCAAGTACAGGATGTTTGGCCCCTGTAGTGTGAGACCCCATTGTTGGAGTACCCAGACAGCATCCTATAAGCCAATCTTGTAAAATCCAGGCATCTTCATTCTATCAATGTGCTGTCCCTTTTGGAAACCCAGACAGAAGTGGAAACAGAAGGCTATCTGGACCTCACTAGCAAGCCAGCCTAGCCTAAAAAAAATGAATAAATAAAAATTTTAAAGCAAGCCTTAGGACCCATCCAGAAATTCTATCTTAAAAGAAAAATAATACAGTTGATACCTACTGAGCAACTATACAACCAAAGTTGACATTTGGTGTGCACATCCATGTGTGTGTGTTTGTGTGTGTGCACGCGTGCACAGGCACATACACACACACACTGCCCCACACTCTCACCAATAAGGACAAGATACTGTGGACAGAATTCTTAGAAAAGGTGAACCAAATAAATCTTCCATTTGTAAAACTGTTTCCGTCAAGTGTTTGGTCATAACAGTGAGAAAAGTATTAACAAATATTAAGGCCAAAAGGCCAACACAAAGGTCAGGAGAATTAATTTCTTCTGGAGACTCCAAGAGGCCATCTGTTTCCAGCCTCACCCCAGTCTCCAATGACTGCTGGCCACCTTGGTGTCTGTGATGCTAGATTAATTGTCAACTTAATATAGTCTAGACTCACCCACGAGAAGAATCTCAATGAGGGATTGTCTAGATCAGGTTGTCCTGTGGGTAATTCATCTTACTTACCTTCACTGAAGTGGGAAGAAGTTCCCACTGTAGGTGCATTATTCCTTCTGTGGTGTGGGATGTCCTTCTGTATATGTGTTGCTTTTGTTGGTTGATGAATAAAGCTGTTTGGGCCAATGGCTTAGCAGAGTAAAGTCAAGCAGGAAATCAGAACAGAGATAGAGAAAGAGAGTAGGCAGAGTCAAGGAGACGCCATGTAGCTGTTCAAGAAGAAAAATACCAGGCTGGAACCTTATTGGTAAACCACAGCCTAATGGCGATATAGATTAAAAGAAATAAGTTAATTTAAGAAGTAAGAGCTAGCCAGAAAGATGTCTAAGCCTTTGGCCAAACAGTGTTGAAATTATTATACTTTCTGTGTGATTATTTGTGTCTGGACAGCCAGGAAAGAAATAAGCAGTCTCCACATACAGGTGGTGCCAACGTGGGCCAACTACATCCACATAAAAGCTGAGAGAGCTTGGGAAGGAATTCTAGACACAAAAGAACAGAGTTAAGCACGACTTCTTGGTAGCAGCATTTTCTCGAGTGGGCTCTGTTTACTAGAGGCAAGCAGAGGCATGATTCCTTTAAGAGAATACTTCCTGATTCAGCATTAGCAGCAAAAACTGCATGGCTCCTTTAAGAGCCAGCTTCCTACTTCATGCTGGTTCTGTTATGGAGCACTTAAATGGGGTCTGTGAGCAGCGTGTTACAAATTGCTTAATAGCGACATAGACCCCTGCATCCCTGGAGCTGGGGCAGTGGGCATGACTCACAGAGGCAGTGAACATACCCCTGCAATGTTGGACTGGGTGGAGCAAACAGGCAGGACCTTGGACCTGGTTCTAGCCACGCCCACTTAGTATGTTTTTAAAAGGTGCTCCTGGCCAGAAAATAATTACAGATATGCAATAAAGACAGATTCAGACAAAAATAAACCTCTGAACGGATCACAGTGTGTGTTTTTTTTTTAAAAAAGAAATGTGTGTGTAGGCTTGGGAAAGAAAAGGAAAAAAGTATAGACAGTTATAAAAAAATAAAACAAAGTCTTAAAAGATATAATAAAAGTAACATAAAAGTGCACAGACAGTCATAGATGAAAGGAGTAAAGAAAAATAAGCCATGCAAAGATGGACTATACACAGAGAGTCTGGATTATATGAATTATTGTGTTTTCTTTAAATTTTTTGACTGCAGAGAGAGATTTGATTCTGAGGGCTGCTAAGTTAAACCAACATAGATAGATATAGATATAGATGATATAGATATATTCTAAAGGTATCTTGGCTTCATAATTTGAGTCAAAGGATATGTTACTTTGGAAAGGAAGTTCTGCTTTTGTTTCCACAGAAGATGAGAACCTGTGGATTCTTTTCAGGCTACTGTGGTTTGATAGAACAAGACCCCCCAAAATGTCTCCATGAACCCCTAAAAATATTTCACCCAACAAACATCAGGAAGCAGTTTGGAGAAAACTATTCCAAAATTTCCAAAATGACTCTTCATAAATGTTTATTTTCATTTAAAGGGGGTTGATTTTAAGTGATTAATGGTCACAGTCAGTTTCTAAAAAAAGGAGGGGGTGGATATGATATAGAAATGAATACTTTGTATTGATATGGATCTTGGTATATTGATACAAATTTAAAGCCAGTTTTGTTACACTGTGTATAAGTATTTTTGTTCTTGTTTAAGGTATTGTGTTTGCGCAGCTCATTTAAAACTATAATGTATAGTTAAGATATACAGATTAATAGTCACTTATAATAATCAAACTTTTAGTCATGTTAGTTAGGTTTTCTAGAAATATACAGAGATATATTTCAGCTAAATAGATAATCTTCAACAGTTTAAAGACCTATGGAATATGGCATTTAAAATGTTTTAAGAACTTGGACTTTTCTTGACCATGAGACATGTCTGCTTCTGGCAGCATCAATCATTTCAGACAGGTCAATGGGCATTGAAGAAACTCGTTACAGAATTTGCCTTCAATGTGACAAGGCTAGCCATTTGGGAAAGAAGCTGCTTTTGAACTACTAAATGGTATGCTGTATGAACTGGACATGCAGGACCTGCAGAAAAGTGAGTACTAAACTTTACAAAAGATGGGATGGTCCGTCTAGATTTCTACTTCATAGAGGAAACTGCCAGACATTCTGCAAGACACAGAAGGCAACTGATGAAATTTGCCATTATAAGGCAGAACAGATTTTCAAATTTCCTGCTTTATGGAAAAGTCTACTAAATACCATGGGCCTGTAGGCTGAAGATGGATGCCCCAACATTACAGAAGAACTTTGGGTGATTGTCCAGGCAGCAAGATGTCTCAATCAATTCTAGAACTTTGAAAGTTTCTTACAATGAATTTCCTGTTTACTTAAGCAATATTCTATCCTTCTGGGGCCTTTGAAGAGTTGAAGACAGATAGTTATAGTTATAGTTTTCCTTAGTTATGATAAAGGCTAAATTAGATATAAAACTTTAGACTCACAAAGATGGAATAGATGATAGAGTATTTTCCTTAATTTTCCAAATGTAAATGGACTAAACATTGTAACTATAATTCTTGCTTGATAACTGTTTTGTATATGTAATTTTACTATGTTAAAGTTAAAATCGTCTTTTTATTTATACAGAAAAGGGGATATGATGTAGGATGTCCTTCTGCATATGTGTTACTTTTATTGGTTGATGAATAAAGTTGTTTGAGCCAATGGCTTATCAGAGTAAATCCAAGCAGAAAATCAGAACAGAGAAAGAGAAAGAGAGTAGGCAGAGTCAGGGAGACACCATGTAGTTGCCATAGGAGAAAGACACCAGGCTATAACCTTACCAGTAAGCCACAGTCTTGTAGCAATACATAGATTAAAAGAAATGGGTTAATTTAAGATATAAGAGCTAGCTAGATCTGGGCAGTGGTGGCACACGCCTTTAATGCCAGCACTTGGGAGGCAGAGTCAGGCGGATCTCTGTTAATTCAAGGCCAGCCTGGTCTACAAGAGTTAGTTCTACAACAGGCCCCAAAGCTACAGAGAAACCCTGTTTCAAAATACAAAATAAACAAAAAAAAAGAGGTAGCTAGAAAGATGCCTAAGCCATTGGCCAAACAAAGTTGTTGTAATTAATATAGTTTCTGCATGATTATTGGCATCTGGGCAGCCAGGAGACAAACAAGCAGTCTCCACTTATACTTACATGAGCCGTGTGAGAATGGACAAACATGTATGCATGTTTTGCTCTCTTCTCCTGATTATGGATGTGATACAACTAATTCCCTCAAGGCCCTGTCACTGTGACTTCTGCAACCCCGAGTGGTGAGCTGACATAAACATGGTGTCCTATGTACTCACTCAGTCATATGTACTCAGTACCTTGCTGTGGTAAAAGACCATGATCAAGACAACTTATAGAAGGAAGGGTTTATTGGCTATGGTTCCAGAGTCCATTATGTCAAGGAAGCATGGTAACCAGCAACAACATGGCAGCTGGAGCAGAAGCTGAGGGACAAGATCTCGAACTGCAGGAAGAGAAAAGTGGAAATAACAAGAGGCTTTGAACTTCCAAAGTCCACCCCTAGTAGCATACTTCTCCCAGCAAGGCCATACCTCTTAAACTTCCCCAACAGCACCACCAGCTGGGGACCAAATGTTCCAATGCCTGAGCCTGCAGGGGACATTCCCACCACAACATCTGAGCTGCCTTTCCCTCATCACAGCAAGAGGAAAAGTTTAGATGCATCCCTTCCCCCTCTGCCCATGCCATAAGGCTCCTCCCCTGCCTCTGGGTGTCTGGGCTCCCTCTCCTTCCTCTTATGAGAATACCAGACCCTGTGTTAGGCACAGCCTAAGCCCAGGACAGTATTCACATGGCAGCGCCCACCAGCCAGTACCGGACATGCCCAGCCATCCCATCCCCGGCTCAGTGAGGTCTCACGGAACGCTGTTGGCACTTGCTTCCCAAGTGAGAAATCAGTTTTCAGCCTGGCTGTCAGACAGGAAGTGACTCTTCTCATCAAAGTGACTTTAGAACGCATCTCCTCTAACACCACCAACAGAGGACACTGACATCATCCGATCTGGGTGTGATGTACCAAGGACACTACATGGCTTCCTTAGCACAACTGCCAAAACTGCCATCTCCGAATCTCATCAGAAGGCGACAGACAGATCCACCCTGCGTCTGCAGCAGGACTCTCTGCCAAACATCAGAGAAGGGCAAGGGCTGCTTAGAGACGCGACAACAAAGCACGCAGTGCTCACACAGCGGCTCAGGACTCCTCGAGGATAAAGAAGTTTTAAAAATATGGAAACTCAATGCAATGCATTGTCTCTGATTGGACATTATACTCCAGGAAGAGCAGCTGCAAAGGGTACAAAGACAGTCGTGGAGTGACTATGGAGTTACTCCAGGTTAGATGAGTGTAGCTCCACTACTCAGCTTCTTTGTGTACGTAAGGAGTACTTGTGGTGATGGGCAGGGACGTCGTGTGTGTGTGTGTGTGTGTGTGTGTGTGTGTGTGTGTGTGTGTGTTTGTGTGTGTGTGCGTGTGTGTGTGAGTGTTTGTGTGTGTGTGTGTGTGTTTGTGTGTGTGTGTGTGTGTGTGCGCGCGCGCACTCATATGTGAGGCCAGAGCACAACTCAGGTCACATTCCTCAGGTGCCCTGTCTTTTGAGACAGGGTCCCTCGCTGACCTGGACCTGACCAAGTAGGCTAGGCTGGGTGGCCAGGGAATCCTAGGGCTCCACCGCTCTGCCTCCCTGGGAGTGGGATTACAATTGCGTACCACTACACCCAACATTTTTGTGTGTTCTGGAAATTGAACTCTGGTCCCTGCACCTTCCTGGGTGAGATATCTCCCCAGCCCCTCCTCGTTCAACTTCTTGAGTGTAGTAGCTGAGTTATGATTATGTACATGAATGTTCCTGATCTTCAGTAACATGTGACCACAGTAAAATGGGCATGTGTAATGAGATAGCGGGCAGAGGAATGGGAGATACAACCAGCCAGGAACACTCCTAACCTTGGTGAAGGTATGAATGTCTTCATTGTTCTATGTTCACTTTTCTGCAGGTTTATAATGTTTACAGATAAAACATTAGGATTAAAGATACCTACAAATATATATAGCCACCAACACGAAAGCATCAGGACTGAGATACAAAAAGGCCCACGCTGTTTCCTCCCCAGCCTCCTCAGTCATAGATGCTGATCAAGCCTCGAGTTCATAGGCATGTCGTATCTGTAATTCTGCGCCCTGAAAGACATTTCCAGTGGGGTCTGTCACTGCATTTTCATGTCTCTGAGTTGAATTGAGCCCACTCACAGAAGTTGGGAAGGGAGCCATGTGACCCCACCATGAGGCAGCAGCAGTCAGACAAAAGGGTTCAAAACCTAGCGTAGACTGGCCTTAAGTTCCAGTCCTGCAGCTCTCCCCATCATAATGTTCTATGAACCTCACCGGCCTTGACCCTAAAGTGGTCAAGGAATGTATCTGCCTCATAGAGCAACTTGAGGACAAACCATATCATGTGGCTGAAGCAGAGAATTAGACACAGCAAATATGGTTTACCAGGTCTGGACAGAGCCTGCCACATTACACAGTGAAGACCAATGCATGACCTCTGCAGCCAGGCCAATGACCTCCACCACGGTGGGAAGAGGCATCAGACACCACAGTGGACGCCAGCATTGTCACAAGGCTGCCACCTGCCTGGGGTTGCCCTGACTCACCACAGGCCTTGCTCAAGACTACTGCTTCCTAAGTGCCAGGCAGGTGACAGATTGCTTTTGATGCCAGGGTTACCAGCTGTTCCATCTCTACAGTGTTCACCAAATACCAGGCAGTGGGCCAAACTCAGTCATTCCACAATCCTGCAAGGAGGTGTGTGTGTGTGTCTGTGTGTGTGTGTGTCTGTGTCTATGTGTATGTTTATATCTGTGTGTGTTTGTATGTGTGTGTCTGTGTGTCTGTGTGTGTGTGGCCTTGAACTCACTATGTAGCTAAAGGACTTGAAATTCTTCATCTACTTTCTGAGTAGAATCAGAAATTTTATGTGATGTGATGTCCAATTTTATGTGATGCTATTGACTGAACACAGGCCTTCTTGTATGCTAAGTAAATACCCTGTCGACTGAGCTATAGCCCCAGACCATGGGGTTGTTTTGATTGGTGGGTTGGTTGGTTATTGTTGAGATGGTGTCACACACCCCAGGCTGTCCTCAAAGCCACTATAAAGCCAAGGGCATCCTTGTGCTTGCTTGCTTTGGTCATTTCTTCTGGGGTATTTTGCTTGGGGCAGTGGCCTCACATACACAGCAAGCACACATCTGTCACTGAGCTCTCTCCCTAGTCCGGCAAGTTGTCTTTTGTAAGAGTAAACTTAAGAGTCGGCGAGGCCCACTCACAAAAGCACAGCAATTTGGTATTGGACCCCAAACCACAGAGTCTAGGGAAGCCTCCCATCCTGTGCTCACCACCTCGACACACCCACACGTATCACCCAGAGCCAGCAGGAGAGGCCCAGATGCCAACAGCGTCCCAGGCTGCTTCAATCCCTATGTGCTTTCAAATGATGAGCTTCATGCCAGGACTCAAAGAGTTCATGTGAATTCTCAGGAACTATTCCTCCCTCCGGGAGCTGCCTCCCAGTTAGCGCTGACAGACAGCACATGCTAAGCAGATGCAGGCCAATGCGGGTCTCTGGAGGAAATTATTCTCCCTGCACATTGTAAGGTTCCACTTCTCCACCGAGCTCGCATTTCCTCTCATTCAAGCATCAGGTCTATTAAAGTCAAATTACAACATGAAAATAAGCATTCATCAGCAGATCAACTAATTTAATTAGAGCTTTAATTAAAGCGGAGTGAGAGGCATCTCCCAGTGAAGGTACTCGGGAAAGTGGGAGCTGATGAGGAGAGCTTGGGGTTCTGACCCAGGAGGAACTGTGCTCATCCCAGAAACAGGATGCTCCCACGGCTTGTGGGAGGTGCCAGTCACAGACCAAGGCTTCCTCAGCCTAGTGTGACTTCCATGGTCCCCGCCAGACCCAGAGACAGTGCCAGTTTGAAATATTATTTGGAAGCCTCAATTTTTCTAATGTTTTCATGTGTGATAAGAATGCTTAACTCCTGTCAGTGCTCCCAACAAAACTTTAAGTGCACAAGGCAGTTTGGGCATCTATAAAAGAATCTAGAATGTTCCTGCCTGACATAACTAAAACTACACCAAGAGAACAATGACTCCTGCAGCCCCAGACAACCACCGCTCCTCAGCTTCTGTTCCATATATTAACCGTGGCTACAATATGCTCGTATTTGAGTGCAATGTTCTTTGGACATATTCACTCTCTGCCACCTTTCTTCTTCTGCCTCTCCTCTTACGTCTCTAATAGTACCCACCCCCTCTGTGTCCTTCTCCCTTTCCCTCTCTCTCTCTAGCACACACACACACACACACACACACACACACACACACACACGAGAAAATAGGATACTTATTTTTTTTTGTAATCTGGCTTACTTCATTTAACAGGCTCTCCAATTTCATCCATTTCCCTGCAAATTATCTAATCCTGCCCTTCTCGATGGTCAAAACCCCACATATTGATATCACACGCTCTCTATCCAGAACGCACCAGTGGGCACCTAGGGTAACTGCATTACAGGGCTCCGTGAAGAGCGCTTGGAGTTGACTAAGTTAGAGGCCGTCTAGAAATGGGCTCCGACGTGGTAATGGACCCAAGTATAAGTGAGTGGAATGGCCACAGACTCTGAGTGTTTCTTTTTTAACCCATTAAAAATTATTTTGAGTGTGTGTGTGTGTGTGTGTGTGTGTGTGTGTGTGTGTGTGTGTGTACAGGGCCTCGCTGGCCTGGAACTTGCCAAGTGGCACCCTGGCTGATCAGTGAGCAGAAGAATGCACTGTCCACTACTGGGGTTGAAGGTGTGGACCACACCACTTTTTATGTAGGAGCTGGGGCTCAAACCCAGGTGCTCACACTCAGCAAGCACCAGATCGAAGCAATGTCTCCTTGTTGCCAAGCTCTCCCTCAGTCTCAGAGACAAACAGTGAGCAGGAGAGACCCAGCCCTGACCTCCCCATCATCTAGGGCCACAGAGCTAACAGGCCATGCATTTGCTTCAGACCAGTGGGACAGGGTGATCTAGTGGAGGGTCCAAGAAGAACCTTGGGGCACTCCAGGGGTGCTCCAGTGGGTGATCAGAGGATGCTCCAGGGGTTCTCCGGGGGGGGGGTGTTCTGGAGGGCACTCCAGCAAGCACTCCAGGGGCTCTCAGAGTTGATTTTCTTCTTGGTTGAGTGAGGTGACAGACTCCTATTGCGGAGGAAGACCACCTCCTGCTAAGGGCATGGTGTGGGCAGGAGGAGGGAGAGGAGGAGCGCTGCCAAGCAGGGTCCAGGGAACCTATAGTCAAGGACCCAGCTTTGCTCCCTGCAGCTAAAATTGGCTGGAGGCAGCTGCACTGTAAACACTCACCGGTTTGCAAGCCAAGGGATGCGGAGACCAGTGAATGCTCTTTTAACTGGACCCAGCTTGACGACGTCACTCATTTCCTGGGACCAAACCATTCAGACTATTTTAAACTTGGATTCTTGAGAAAGTGGGCTGCAGGGGTGGGAAGACAAAGCTGTCAGGAGAAGGGCTTGCTACACACTCATGAAAACCTGAGTCCCATTCCCCAGAACCCATGGAAACTCCAGTGGGCACCTGTCATCACAGCGCTGGGGAAGCGGAGACAGGAGGATCTCTGTAGCTCATCTCCAGGCAGCCTCACTGAATGAGCAAACCGCGGATTCAGACACATGACCGGTCTCAAAAGCCAACACAGAGGACCAGTGAATTGGTAGAGTGGGTAGAGGTGCACTCATGCAGAGCCTAAGGACCTAACATCCAGGATCCACATGGTGGAAGGAGAGAACTGACTCCCACAAGCTGTCCTCTGACCTCATGCCCATGGCACATGCACGTTCTCACACATGAATACATATACATACAAATAAATAAAGGCAATTTTCAAAATAAGGTAGAGAGCGATTAAGAAGCTGGGTAGTGGAGCACACACTTTTAATCCCAGCACTCGGGAGACAGAGACTCTGTGAGTTCAAGGCCAGCCTGGTCTACAGAGTGAGTTCCAGGATGGGCTCCAAAGCTACACAGAGAAACCCTGTCTCAAAAAATAAAAGGATAGAAAGACATTCAACTTCCATCTCTGACCTCTACAAGGAGGGAGAGAGAGAGAGAGAGAGAGAGAGAGAGAGAGAGAGAGAGAGAGAGAGAGAGAGAGAGACTATAGAGTGCTTCAGAATACCAAGAAACTGGTGGAAGATGCAGATTCCCCAGCTCCACTCAGGTGCACCATGGGACAGGGCAAGGGGGTGGAGCCTTCCAGTTTCATAGATCCCGGTGGCACGTTGACACAGGTGTTGTATGACTTGAGAGCATCTCTCAAACATTCACACTAGGAACATTATTCCTTAGTATGAAGTGTTAGATGAGTCCTGGTGTGGCTGGACACTCTAGGACTGGACTCTTGTGCTCTCTGTGGTACAGGGTCTGTCAGTTTCTTTTCTGCCATGCGTGGCCCACTCACCCTTCCATGTCTCACCCTGTTTTGCAACCTTGCCTAGAAGGTGAGGAGCCACGGACTGAACACTCTTAGACTCCAGACTCTAAGACTGGAAGCCGAAGCAAAGCCCTATTGATAAACTACACGGTGTTGACGGTTCTGTCACCACAACGGAAAATGAGCTCAGATGGGGAGGGCACAGACTCACTCAAGGGCCACCGTAAAGGCCTCTGTTATTTTCTAAGTGCAAATGAACATGGGCATCCATGGCGGCTTTCTGATACCTCTGTCCTCCTCCGCCCTCCCAGCATGCTCACTTGTCCCTGTGTCCCTCTAAGCCTGAGGACCTCGGACTCATACTTGCCCAGACAATTCATGCTGTACCCTTACTGATATCAAAACAGAACTAGCGGAAGGCCCCTCCCAGGCAGAGAACTTTCTGGCATGTCCCCTCCTTTACTGACTTCCAGAAAGACTCAAGCCATTGGGTTCCACATGAACCCATTCCGCTCAGGTTTATTTTCTTTGAGATGGGCCGATAATGTGGGAGAGCGGCGCCTACCGTGGCAGCTTTCTGGGACAGCGCCAAAACACCTGAGTACTTCTAAAGACAAAAGCTGTGCTTTGGCTGGCGGTCTCAGAGTTCAGTCCACGGCCAGCGAGTCTGCTGCATCGAGGCCCATGAGGAGGAAGAACATCAAAGCAGCCCGCGTGGCGGAGGAAGTGCTCGCGTCGTGTCAGTCAAAACGCAGAGGGAGTGGAGGGGCTGGGGTCCCAATATCCCTCTCCATGGGCACTCTGCCTGTGACCTATCTGCCTCTCACTAGGCCCCACATCACAGTGACTCCATTAAGGAGTCATGGGCCGAAACCAAGCCTTCAACATGGAGTCCTTTAGGGCTCACTCACCAAGCCTTAGCACCTGCCAAAACTGGATGAGCCCCAGCCCTCTGACACCAAGCCAAGAACTATTATGACAGCTGGGAAGATGGATCAGTCTCTGGGGCTTTTTGGTCCCCAGCCTAGCTCCAGGGTCAATGGAGATCCTGTCTTAAGCAGAAAGTGATGGAGCAGGTGACAAAACACCCTCTCCGGCCTCCACACCATACCCCGCCCCACATACACACATACAAAGAAATTGAAGATGTCTGCCCCCATCTTCTGTTATAGAAAGCCTAGAATGAGAGTAGGGAGAGCTGGTATCAGGGATTCTGTCTAAGCATGGGAATTCCCCTGCCAGACAAAGGGAATCCCGCTCCTCCCAAGTTCCCTCAATTCATCTCATCCTTGAGAGTACGGTGGTACTTGGTGATACTGAAGGTAGAGGAAGGGGTCATGGTGATATTTCTTGGTGCTAACAGAGCATCAGCAAGAGGCTGTGTCTGCCTCTCTCTAAGCCTGAGTGGTGGGGGCAGGGAAACAACCCAACTTCTGTAAGACTTGAGGCTGTACTGGCCACGTTCTCTCTAGATTTAGGTCTCCATGGCACAGTAGGCATCAGGATGCAGAAAGGAGGTGGGTCTCCAGGAACAGGGGGTTAAAGGTTACCTTTTATCAGCTAAGCTCGAGATCATACAGACATCATCAGATGTTGACAGGGATGCAGAGCAATGGGAACTCATGTGTTTTCTATGGGGAAGATAAACACTTTGGGTGTTTCTTGACTAGTTGAATGGATGGTCACACAACCTAACATTCTGCTCTGAAGTATCTAAAGACATGAAACCTTACACAAAAAAATATAAACACGAATGTGCACAGCCAAGCTCTATTTAAAATTGCCAAATCCTCTCATCTAGCCAAAATGTGCTAAAGAGTGCAGGTGGATGAACACACAGGAGTAGGTACACCAGCAAAATATCACTCAGCAATGGAAAGAACTGCGTGTGGTGGTTTGAATGAGAAATGTCCCTCCCATAGGCTCAAGTATTTGAGCCCTTGGCCCCTGAATAGTGGTGCTGTTGTCGGAAGGAGGTCATAGAACTTTTAGGAGGTGGAACCTTGCTTGAGGAGTTCCATCCTGAGGGTGGGTTTTGGGAGTTTATAACCTTGCTCTCTCTGCTTGTGTTTGCAACTGAAGACATGACCTCTACTAACTGTTGCCATGCCTCCTCTGGTATCACAGACTCTCACTCTGGAACCTTGAGCCAAAATAAACTCTTTCTTCTGTAAACCGCTTCTGGCCGTGGTATTGTCTCACAGCCACAGACAAGTAATTAAAACACTGCTGATCACACAACCTCACACAGGATCCTCAAACGTGTTACGCTAAGAAAACAGAAAAGGTGAGAAGGCCGCATACTGATGTCATCTACAGGGCTGTCTTGAAAAGATTAAGCCGCAGAGCCAGAAGACAGGTGGGGACATTGGGGAGGGGAGGGACCGTGCCTACAGAGACCCATCGCAAAGGAGTTTTCAGGGATAGAAAACCCGCCCTGATTGTAAGTACATATACATACATTGAGATATGAGCTAAAACTGAAAGAACAAAAAAAGTTACAAACAAAGGGCTTAATTTGCTCATTTCACAGAGGACCCAAGTTTGGGTTCCAGCGCCCATGTCAGGAAGCTCAAAATTACCTATAATTCCAGCTTCAGGGGACCTGACAGCCTCTATGGCCTCCCTGGAAAACTGCACACAGTGTTCACATATACAGATGCACACACATACATAAAGAAAATCCTAAGAGCCATATACCCAAGATAAAGTCAATTTGAATGCAGGCTATTTAAAAAAAATGAAAAGTGAACACGGTGGAAAATTTACCAGATTGTACTAAATTTAGTTTTCACAGTAGAGTGTGGGAGGGGATGGGAGTCAAAAGAAAGGGAGCACAGACAAGGACTAAAGGGTGTCTCTGTCTCTGTTCCCACGCACTGGAGCAATGAAGGAAGCCGAGACAAGTGGCTGCATGAATAATGGCAAAAGGAAAGGGGGGGACAGGGCAAGGGGAGGAGGTAAGGAGCAGCTATGGGGACCTGGTGGTTCCCCAGCTTGAGGGGAACAGGGGTAGGGGAGGGGGGAAGGAGCAGCTATGGGGACCTGGTGGTTCCCCAGCTTGAGGGGAACAGGGGTAGGGGAGGGGGGAAGGAGCAGCTATGGGGACCTGGTGGTTCCCCAGCTTGAGGGGAACAGGGGTAGGGGAGGGGGGAAGGAGCAGCTATGGGGACCTGGTGGTTCCCCAGCTTGAGGGGAACAGGGGTAGGGGAGGGGGGAAGGAGCAGCTATGGGGACCTGGTGGTTCCCCAACTTGACCCAGTGCATAAACTGCCTGGTGACAAACGGGCTCTGAAGAGATCATGTCCAGAGTTTCCAGGGGACACTGAGGCCACTGGCCCAGGATTCTGCTGCAAGGAGCCAGGAATGGGGTAGAAGGACTGCCGGCACTTGGCAAAGAGACCCAGAGCTTGATGAGGGGTGGGGGTGGGGTTGTACTAAAGGTCTGTCACCCCAGCATTAGGGAAATAACACCTAATGAAAAGAATCCTAAGTAGCAAGCCAGCTTGGACTATATATTAAGGCCCTGAGAGATGGGGTACTCAATAATATAGAGACATTTGCAAAATCCACTCAGTGCCACACACAAGTGACAGGACAAACGGCTGCCACAGGCACATAGGAGCTGCTTTTACTGAAGACCCTGATGGGCCCACAGGGTGACTGTGATGGCTACTTGTGAAAGTCACCCCCAAAGGGAGAAGCATTATTAGGAGGTGTGACTTTGCTGGAGTAGGTCTGCCCTTATGGGAGAAAGTGTGTCATTGTGAAGGCAGGCTTTGAGGACTCCTATATGCTCAAGCCATAAGCAGTGTCTCAGATCACTTCTTGCTGTCTGTGAGTCAAGCTGTAAGAACTCTCAGCTCCTTCTTTAGCACCATGTCTGCCTGTTTGCCATGTTACTTCCCACCATGAAGATAATGGACTGAGCCTCTGAACTTTAAGTGAGCCAGCTCAATTAAATGTTTTCCTTTATAAGAGTTGCTGTGGTCATGGTGTCTCTTTACAGTGGTAAAACCCTAACCAAGACAGAAGTTGGTACTAGGGACTGGGGTACTGCTGTAATAGACCTGACAATGTTTTTGTTTGAAAGAATATGGACCTTGAGACTGTAGGTTAGAAAAGCAGTGGAATGCTTTAAGTATTACGTAATGGGCCATCCTAGTAGGAGCACAGAAGACAGTGGTGCTGAGGGTGATTTGAGCTGTGGGTGTCTGGATCAAGGGGTTTCAGAGGAGAAGAATGTTAGTATGTGGCCTAGGGATTGGTCTCGTGATATTTGATGAAGAATGTGGCTGCTTTTTTGTCCTTGTCTGAGGAACCTGCCTGAGGCTAAAGTGAAGAGTTTTGGATTCATACCCTTGGTAGAGGAAATCTCAAAACAGCCTGGCATAGACTCCGTTGTGTAGTTACTAGTGTTGATTCTAATGACAATAAATAATGAAAAGGAGCAAGCTGAGCAAGGGAAAATATTTGAAGAGAAAAGGAGCACAGGAAAGTGGCTGGAGCTAAGTACTGTATTCAAGGTGACAAACAGATTAAGAAGTAAAATAAATGGAATGGTGACTTCAGGGAAAGATCCCGCCCAGATAATTTTGAACTTGTGAAAAGGAATTAAAGGAAAACCTGAGCCAGCTGTGGAGGTGCACACCTTTAATCCCAGCACTCAGAAGGCAGAGGCTGGCAGATCTTTGAATCTGAGGTCAGCTTGGTCTACAAATACAGTTTCAGGACAATCAAGCTAGGCAGTGAAAACAAAAAGATAATGAAGATGTAATTGAAAGAGATGGAAAGAGATGGCCCCGTTCCAGCCCCAGCAATCAACAGAACTTAGCAGCTTAGGCTACATGGTTCTGGAGTTAATAATAGAACTAACTAAAGCCCCTGAGGCCAAGCATGTGTCAGTGGTGTGTCCCTGATTGGAGGCCTAGAGAGGCCATTTCATGAGGCTGTGAAGTTGAAACCTGGATTGCCTTGGAAACGCCAAGATGTTAAAGATAACAGAGTCATGGGGTACCTGCCAAGGAGAGCTGCTAACAGGTAATGGAACCAGCCCAAAAGAAAAAGTGTGTTACAGTTAACAACACTGAAAGGAATTGAAAATCTGAAGAGCATTTTGACCTCAGACATGGAGATGTAGAATTTGGAGTTTGCCCAGATGGTTTTTGGTCTTGTTTTGGTCCAGTATTTCCTCATTTTGTTCCCTTCCCTCATTTTGGAACAGTAGTGAATTATGTGATCTGCTTTTTGACTTTGATTTTACAGGTGATTACAGTTAAGAGATAGCATAAATCTCAGAAGAGGCTTCGAACTTTAGACTTTGAAATATATTTGGGACTGTTACAGACAATGGGGACTTTTGAAGTTGGACTGAATGCATTTTTGCATTATGGTATGGCTACAAACCTTTAGGAGCCAGACAGTGGAATGTAGTGGTTTGAAAGAAAATGGTGCCAAAGGGAGAGACACTATTAGGAGGTACGGCCTTGTGGGAGGAAGTGTGTCACTGTGGAGATGGGCTTTGAGGTCTCATATGCTCACGCCGTGCCCTCAGATCATTTCCTTTTGCCTGTAATTTAAGATGTGGGACTCTCAACTCCTTCTCTAGCACCATGTCTTCCTGTATGCTTCCCTGCTTCCTGCCATAATGATAACGGGCTAAACCTCTGAACTGTAAGCAAGTCACTCCAATTAAAAGTTTTCCTTTGTAAGAGGGGCTGTGGTCACGTCTCTTCACAGCAATAGAACCCCTAAGACACTACTCTTGGGTGTCTGCTCCATTGTTTCTGTTATCAACTGAAATGCAAGCCTCTAGACATCCTGGGAGAGACTTTCTTAGTCAGATTATTTGAAGTGGGAAGACCCACCCTAAATAGGGGCAGCTCCTTCCAATGGCAACCCAGATAAAAGGAAGTTGAAAGAAGGAAACTTGTCTTTTGTCTGCATGCCTTCAACAGGCAAGAAAATCCAGCCTGTTGCTGGGGCATCCCTTTGCTGACCTTGGAACCAGCTTCTTTAGGCTTCCAACACAGATGATGAAGACCAGCATTTCTTCAGGAATCTGTTATGCCTTTAGCATCAGATTAGGACTACTAAAGCATCCAGCTTTGTGGGCTCCTCAGCCTCTCCAATGAATGACAGCCATGGCTCGACTTCCCAGTCTGCATCCTGCAAACCAATCTAATAAGTTCCCACTTAATGCATACATTTAGTCATCCATTCTCCTTATTTTAGTTGTTTTTCTATTGCTCTGCTAAAACCAAGGCGACTTGCAGAAGAAGATGTTTAATTGGGCTATGGTTTCAGAGGATTGGAGTGCATGATGGAGGAGCAGAGGAGAGCTCACATCTTGACCCACAAGCCCGAGGCAGGGCACACTGAGAAAGATGCCAGGCTTCTGAAACCTCAAACCCTCACCCAGAGACCCACCTCCCTTCTAATCCTTCACAAACAGTTCCACCAGCTGGGGACCAAGTATTCAAGCATGGGAGTTGATGGAGCCATTCTCATTCCAATAACCACAATCTCTTTGGAGAACCCTGACGAATACCATTGCTAAAAGCAGGATGAAGCCTTCTCTGCCCTTTCCTTTTGAGTCTCTCTCTTTGATATCGGTACAGACTCCTGCCTGGACTCTGCACAGGCATGCTATTCACACAAGGAGTGTCTGTCTACCTGACCAGACCAACCCCATCAAGGCTGAACACACAGAAATGAGCCATCACCCCCACCCTTTCCTCTTACATCACTTTGGGTTCCAGGAAGAGCATGGTTGATGCAAAAACACCCGTGGGTCACAGCAAGCCTGCAGCAGAGCCAACCCCAACAATTATATATTGGAGAGGCTTTATCTCAGCAGATCATCTTGTGAGGGCCATATCAGTACCCCTTTGATGAGGGATTGACAGACTTATAATGTATGAAATGGCGTTAAGGCAAAGTTAGGCAGGCCAACTTGACCAGGATCCTTAATGATGCAGACTGTGGTAGTTGTAAAGAAAAAGGCCCCCAAAGGGAATGGCACTATTAGGAGGCATGACCTTGTTGGAGGAAGTGTGTCACTCTGGGGGCGGGCATTGAGATCTCTTCTGCTCCAGCTTTCCTCAGTGTGACAGTTAGTCGACTTTTTTTTGTCTGCAAGATGTAGCATTCTCGGCTCCAGCACCACCTCTGCCTGCACACCACCATGCTCCCTTCCATGATGATAATGGACTGAACCTCTGAAACTGTTAAGTAAGCCACCCCAATTAAATGTTTTCCTTATAAGAGCTGCCGTGATCATGACGTCTCTTCACAGCAATAAAAACCTTAACACAGACACAGACCACTTGCACTTTGCCAGTTCTTCCTCTGTTTAAATTTAATGAAAATAAAGAACTCTGAACATGGTCTTGGATCCCTGGACCGTTTATCTGTTATTCTTCCCGGTAGGACCACATGCATACATCTGTCCCTGCTGTTTACCGTCGCTAGTCTCTGGTGGTATACTGAGACAGGTGGCCAAGAGTAGCCTAGGTTTTACCTTTAAAACTCTGGTTACAAGGCCAATAAGAAATAATATGACAGGGCTGGAGAGATGGCTTAGAGGTTAAAAGCATTTATTGCTCTTGCAGAGGATCCAGGTTTGGTTCCCAGCACCCACATGGAAGCTTACAGTCCACTTTGTTCCAGAGAACCTGACGCCCTCCTCTGACTTCCTTGGGCATTGCATATACACGGTATACAGACCTATATGCAGGCAAAACCCCATACACATAAAATAAAAATAAATAAATCTTTAAAAATAAAAAATAACATGGCATCTATCAGCATCCACTGAGACGCCAGGGAGCCCAAAGCAGATCAGCCCCACATACCTGGCACATCCTGCATCTCTGGCCCGGCCTTTATTCCCGATCTGGTCACAGCAGCCTGGTGATAGTACAGCCTTCAGAGAGAGCCTTGTGAGGCAGGTGTGATCAAGTGTGATAATTGTGATCAAGTTTCACAGAAATCTTCTCAAGTCCGAAGGCTCAGGCTGGCTTTGAGGCACCTGGTTGTATATCTTTCAATGCATGCATCTGCAGTCTCTTGCTGCCTGCCAAGATCGCTCACAACACTCTGAGGCGTTAGACATCCCGGTCCTTATAAGGCAGGTGCTACTGTCTCCCTGGTGTGGGAGCTGATCCTTGAAGGACAGGGAGGATTGGAAGGAAGCTCCAGTGCTCTGTGACACGTGACCTCTGAGAAATGCAAGGACAGGAGTCTGGGTGGCCTCGAAGGCCTGACCTTGCTGAGGGCTTGAGGACATCTCGGCTGCTGTCCCCACAAGAAGGCATTGCAGAATTGCTGCTCAGGGCTACAGGCAGAATGGCTGTTGGAGGGCTTGTCCAACCCGAGCCCTAGATATGCACACCGCCTCTACTGCCCCGGCCTCAGGAACTACACTAGTGATAGCAGCAGCCCAGGAACAATCTAAGGAATCCCACCAACCCTTACATTTTGGGTGGCGTGGTGCTTACTCTTGGTTCCCAACTTGACTACATCTGGGGTAACTAAAAATACAAGTCGCTGTGTATACTTATGAGGAATTTTCAGTTAATTGGATCATGTGAGGTCAGAAGACCCACTTCTGGTACCACAAGTCTCACTCACACACACACACACACACACACACACGAGATTCATTAAAGTGGCTCACAGGCTGTGGTTCACCTAGTCCAACAATGGCTGTCTCCCAACAAAAAACGCAAGAATCCAGGAGGCTGGATGTCTCAGCTGGTCTTCAGTGAAGGAAGGAAGGGCGAGGACAAGCATGAAAAGAGCAAAAGCTTCTTTTTTCCCTGCCCTTTATATAGGCTGCCTCAAGAGGGTGTGGCCCAGGATTTGGGTGGTTCTTTTCATTTGGGCTACTTCTGGGGTCCATCAGTGAAAGGCCAGAGAAGCTGGTCCCCATCCTGCCCCCAAGAAGGATCCAAACCCCGAGGTCAATAATGCTATAAGCCGAAAGCACCCAGTCCCCAATGCTCAGGTGCAAACGTGCGACCTCCCTGGGAAACTCAGCCAGTGAGACATTTGACCTCAGATGTTACAGTCTCAGGGTCCACTGGAACCCATACCCAGGCAGCCCACAGCAAAGGCAATAGTGCCAGAGACAGAGCAGCCACAGGGCTCCACAACAAGAATCACAATGGAATGGCTCGGCGCTCCCCCCACCCCCTGCAACACACCCAAATCACAGTCATGCCGAGGCTTCCTGGTGACTCCTTCGGCTCCCTTTCCTGACAGCAGACACAGTATGAGGAGCAGCCTCATGCCCCGCTGCATCTCCTACCCTCAAACTGTGAACTCAAATAAACCCTTCCTTAAGTTGTTCCTGTCTGTTAGTTTGTATAGTAGTGAGAAGAACAAGCCTTAACCTTGCCCAGCACTGTCTCCCGGCTCCCCCTTCCTGCCCAAACGCCCAAGCTGCTCACTCGCAGCACACACCCGCCAACACTCTAGAATTCCACCCACCGATTTCTAGATCATTCGGCTTTACTTATCGTTCAAGCCTCAGGCTATGACTCTGTTCCCACCAGATATCCTCCTCTGAGGGACCACAGTGATCTCTGTGATTTCCTTCTGGGTCTCCACCCATCTGAGCATGCGCACACTGCAGAGCACCCCTCGTGTGGGTGAAGGATGCAGAGCATTCCAAGCCAGGGGTGCAATAAGTAGAAATCCCATGGTGGGGCCTGTGATGGTTTGAATGAAAATATCCCCCATAATCTCAGGCATTTGAACACTTGGTCCCACTTGGTGGCGCTATTTGGAGCTGTTCTGTGAGCCTGCAGCCTTGCTGGAGGAAGCACCTCACTGAGAACAGACTTTGAGAGTTCATGGCCCTCACCACACCTCCAGTTTGCTCTCTGTTTCTTGCTTGCATCTAAAGATGTGAGCTCCCAGCACCCTGCTCCTGCCTCCGTGCCTGCTGTTTGCCACCATGTCTTCTCTAGAACCGTGAGCCAAAATAAACTCTTCCTCACATAGCTTCCTGCTGACCATGGTGCTTTATCACAAAAGCAGAAAACTAACTCACAGAGAAGCTGAAAAGCTACACGCCCGGCAGAAACAGGGGCGTAAAGAGAAAAGCCAGGCAGAACTTGAGCCAAAAGGGCTGGATTTGTGAGATTCAGAGGACAGGTGGCATCTGCCACCAGTAACTTCTGTCAGGGCTCATAAGTGTGTATGATGATGTGGTGGTTTGAATAAGAAATGTCTTCCATTGTTGTGGGCAGTTGGTCCCCAGCTGATGAAGCTGTTTGGGGAAGCTTAGGGGGTGGGTTTCTGGGAGGAAGCTTGTCACCAGAGGCAGTCTTTGAGAGTTAAAAGACTCATTTCATTTCTTACATAACTCCCTCCCTGCTTTGGGCTTGCAGCTCAAGATGTGAGCTCTCAGCTTCCTGTCCCTGCCACCGTGACTGCCTTTGATATGCCTCGGGTCGGCCATCATGGACTCTTGTCCCTCTGGAACCATGAGCCCAAACACACTCTTTCTTCTGTAAGTTGCCTTGGCCACTGTGTCTTATTACAGCAACAGAAAACTAAAACAGATGGTCTCAGGTAACTCACACTCAGTAGTAGCCAAGGATGACCTTGAACTTCTGATCTTCCTGCCTCCACCTCCCTAGAGCTAGAACTGCAGCCACGCACCACCACACTTGGTTTATGCAGTGCTAGGGATACAACTAGGGAGCCTCATGAGTGCTGGATAAGCATCCTACCAACTCAGGCACACCACCAGCGGGGCAGGCCTACCTCATGCTCATGCCGCAAGTGCTGCTGAATCCTAAGTGATATGGAGTTGACTGGCACCCCAGGAGTGTAGCCCATATGCTCTGGGGACACCTCCTGCCCTGCCGCCCTGCCCAGCCTGACTGTGGGGATACCCCTTGCCCTGCCCTGCCAAGCCTGATTCTGGGGATACTTCCTGCCTGGCCCAGCCTGACTTTGGGAATACTCCCTCCCCTGACGAGCCTGGCTCTGGGGATACCTGCTGCCCTGTCCAGCCTGGCTCTGGGGATACCCCCTCCCTTGCCCAGTCTGGCTCTGGGGATACCTCCTCCCCTGCCCAGGATGGCTCTGGGCATACCCCCTGACTTGTCCAGCCTGATTATGGGGGCACCTCATCCCTGTCCAGCCTGCTCTGAAGGTACCTCCTCTTTTGCCCAGCCTGGCTCTGGGGGGTACCTCCTCCCTGCCCAGTCTGGCTCTGGGGATACCCCCTCCCCTGCCCAGGCTGCAGAAGGAGTCAGGCAGAGCTGAGCCTCGCAGCTGCCTTCCTGGTATTTTCATAGCGCATGAGCAGCAGAGCAAATTAAACAGGCCTGAAATTAATTGCCTGCAAAGCTCTCACTGTACTGAACAAATGGGGTCCTGCTAAACAAATGTCACGCGTAATAGGGACTCCTGTCCCCAGCCACCACCTGACCCCGAAGCAGGGGAGTTATCCCAGCACCGCTCCACTAAAGACATAGCTCTGTAGATGCTGTCTTCAGGAACCACCCCACAGAGCCACGGACAGTTGGACCTGTGGAAACTGAGAACCGGAGCAGAAGCCTTCAATACTTCTGCTTCTGTTCCCAGAGAGGAGCACTCCTGACCCACCCTCCCGGCAGCACGTTATGACCATGGCTGTTAGCTTGTGAGGTAGCTGAGGGGGTCAGTGTGTCAGCACTAACGTGTGCACCTTCACCTGGACAGTTCTCCTCCAGCAGCGCTGCAAGTCTGGGCCCCACCAGTGTCCCAGTCCTCCCAGCAGCGGGGCTGCTAGATTCCACCAGGCTTTCTACCCCTCCCAAGTGACTCCACTGATTCCTGGATCTCGAGAGCCAGAGTAAGTGCCCAAGGCAGGAACACCACTGCCCGGAGGCCCCAGTGCTTCCCAAGGTCACTGCACTCTTTCAAAAATAAAAATAAATTTCTAGGGCTGGAGAGATGGCTCAACGGGTAAGGGTGCTTGCCACCAAGACTAACATCCTGAGTTTCATTCTCAAGACCCATATAGTAGAAGGAGAGAACTGACTCCTGCAGGTTTTTCTGTGACCTCCACACATGCATCATGGCATGTACACACACACACACACTCTCTCTGTCTTATTCACAGACACACACACAGACACACACAGAGACACACATACATACTCTTATGCACACTCGTACTCACAGACACACACACACACAGAGACACGCATGATGTGGGAGTGTCATATATCAATCTGTTGATTTCATTGCTTAAGCAATAAAGAAACTGCTTGGCCCTCATAGGTTAAAACATAGGTGGGTGGAGTAAACAGAACAGAATGCTGGGAGGAAGAGGAAGTGAGCTCAGAGATGCCATGCTCCCCGCTCCAGGGCAGACACACGCGATAAAGCTCCGACCCAGGATGGACGTAGGCTAGAATCTTCCAGGTAAGTGCACCTAGCAGTGCTACACAGATGATTAGAAATGGGCTAAATTAATATGTGAGAATTAGCCTAGAAGAGGCTAGATAGAAATGGGCCAAGCAGTGTTTAAAAGAATACAGTGTCCATGTAATAATTTCGGGGCATAAGCTAGTAGGTGGCCGGGGTGCTGGGGACGCAGCCTTGCCGCTCCTATTACTACACACGCATACACAGACATACATACATACTCTTATAGACACACACACACACACACACACACACACACACACTCCAAGGTATTAGCCACCAAGCCTGATGCAGTGGAAGGAGAAAACAGACTCCTGCAGTTTGACCTCTGACCTCCACACATGCACTATGGCACACATACACCCCACACATTCACCCAAAATAAATAAATGTGCAATTTAACTTTTTAAGGAACATGTCGTTATCACAAATTAAAATTTTTCTCTTTGTCCTAAGAGTTCGGTGGGAGGGGGAGGGTGACAGCCAATTTTTTTCTGTCTTTCAAGAAATTAGGCTGGAGAGAGAGACTGCTCAGTGGTTAAGAATGTGTACTGCTGTCAGGAGGTGGTGGCGCACGTCTTTAATCCCAGCACTCAGGAGGCAGAGGCAGAAGGATCTCTGAATTCTAGGTCAACCTGCTCTATAGAGTGAGTTCCAGGACACCCAGGGCTACACAGAGAGCACACACAGGGGTGTGCATTATTCTCAGTGCACATATGCTGCAACTAATAGAGAATGACCGTCTGGCTCTGCGAACCAACTGAACCCGGGAGCAGGTGTGGGCGACCGGTCTGCCTGTGATCTCCAGCCCAGCCGCTGACAAGGCCAGGTATGAGGAACTCTCACACACATACAGGGAAGGAGACAGGATTGTTCAGACTCCTGGAAGATGTTACACTGCGGTTCCCAAGTCCACCCTCTCTCTGTGTACTCCGCCTATGGCTGCGCAGAGCAGGAAGGGCATGGGAGGAAGGCATCCATAACATTGACTCCCTGGAGGAAAGCAGGAAGCACACTGTGACTACGGCCGCCAAGATTTTTCTGGTTTGCTATTGCTATCTCAAAAAGGCAAAAAAAAATCAAAGAAGCAGAAAAATGTCTGGCCCCTATTTCACTGGAAAATGTCTCAAGGAAAAACAGTCATGTGTAGCTAACACAGTCTGTTGAGGAAATGAAACCTCCATGGGTAGAAGAAGCTGCGACTTCTCGTGTCTGTGGACATCTCTGAACATGTGCTAAACCTGAATAAAATTGCCTCTCTCGTGTTTTACTACTCTGCAGAGTCCCGCTCCATATGTATGCAATTAAAAAGCGATGAAGGAGGAGGCTGGGGAGATAGGTCAGTCAGTAAGGTGCAAGCTTGAGGAGCTGCATTCAATCCTCAGAACCCATGTTAGCGCTGTTGCAGGGTAGAGGGACGGATCAGTGGTTATGAGCATGTTCTGTTCTTTCCTCTTTTAACCATAAGCATGATCATTTTAAACAACACATATTTGCAGTCCCTTTGACGTGTGTGTGTATGTGTGTGTGTGTGTGTGTGTGTGTGAGAGAGAGAGAGAGAGAGAGAGAGAGAGAGAGAGAGAGAGAGAGAGAGAGAGAGAGAAAGAGAGAGAGAGAGACCCTGTGTGTGATCTGTTGCAATGCCTCAAACAGCCAGAACAGCTCCAGAAAATGGCAGGTATGGGTCAGTGAGACGGCTCGGTGTGCAAAGCACTTGACGCCAAGCTATATTATTACCTGAGTCACGTGATGAAATGAGAGAACAGACTCCGGTAAGTTGTCCTCTACCTTCACCTGAGTGTCGTGGCATACATGTGCGCCTACACACAGCACATAAGCAATAAAGCAATGTTTTAAAATGGCAGGTACGGAGAGCAGAGCTGGTGTAGGATCCTTGACGTCTGATGTGTTCTTTTCTGGTGTGCAGGGGAGGGTGTCTACTACAGGCATGTGTTACTTCTATGGTTCAGGGGTGGAAATGACAGTGACAGGGAGGGGATTAGGAATCCAGAAGTCACTGGCAGGAGGGCAGGACAAATCCACCCGGGAGCTCAGAAAAATGCTCTAGTCTGAGCCCCAAAGCAGGCCCTGCCATGTGCCACCCTGCGCACTGCTGGAATGAATACGCAGGAAGAGCAGCCACAGTGACAAGCCAGGGACCCACCAGGTGACATTTAATAAGCGCGTTGCCAAGCCTCCGGGACAGGTGTGTTTTCGTGGGTTTTCTCCAACCACAGAGCTTCAGAGGAAATGAAAATACTGATCTCTTATTTGTGCTGCAAAACAACCTGCATAGGCCACCAGCGCTTGCAGGGATGCTAGCTGCGGGGGAGGTGCAGTCAATGCAAGCAGCTGCTGCCTCTCCCAGGGTTCCTCTCAGCTTACAGGACATTGTCCCCATACCTGTAGGACAGCAAAGCAATAGAAAGGCCTAAAGCCTGGGGCTGCTCTACACAGTTCCACGAAGTTTAATTTTGAGAACTACTGTGTGTGTTGGGGGGGGGGGTGCTTGCTTGTTTGTGAGTGACAGGGTCTCACATAGCCCAGGCTGGCTTCAAACTCTCTATGTAGCCAAGGATGACCTCTGAGCCTTGTGCCTCCAGCTCCTGAGTGTTGGGACTGCAGACATGTGCCACCTCGGCTTTATTCAGTTCCGGATGCTAAACCTGGGGCTTCGAGCATTCCAGCAAGCACTTCACCAACTGACCTCCCCGTCCAGTATGAGAGCTCAGGGTCAGACCAGAGCATCCAAGTGAATGGCATCAGAGCCAAGGATGCCAGTCAGGTCAGCAAGGGCTTGTTGCTCAGAACAACCCAGGACTGGTGAGATGGCTAATCAATTATCTACAAAGCCACCCTAGCAAACTGAATTTGATCCCTAGAAGCCATTTAAAGGTGAAAGGAGAGAATGGCTCCACCAGCTTGTTCTCTGGCCTCCATGCATGTACCGTGGCACCAGCGCCCATACATACACACCATGCACACACAATATTAATGAACACATTTTAAGAATACAGCCTATATGTGTGAAACCATCACCACAATCAACTGAAGAAATTTCCACCATCTCCCCAAACCTTATCTCCAGTTAGCACCTCTCTCTTCTCCCACCTCTCTCCCCACTCCCCAGTCTTCCTGGCTATGTGTTTGCCTGCTCTGGACTTTTTCTTAATATTCTTCCTATTTAATCATAATTATATATTCATGAGACACCACCAATCACCAGGGAAATGCAAATCCAGTCTTCACTGAGCCTTTACCTCCCACCTGCCAGAAGATGTCAGCCAACAGGAGATAACCAGACTTGGGGTGGGGGCAGGGAGTGTCTTGCACAGTGTAGGTACAAAGCGAGAATTCACACAGACAGGAGTACAGGAGAGCCTTCAAATAGGAAAAAAGAATTCCCTTAATGGGCAGCTTATTCAGCCCTAAAAGAATGAAATTCTGTCGTTGACAGGAAAATGGGTGAAACTGGAGATTTGTTTGTTAAGTGAAATAAACCAGACTTGGGAAGATAAATACCGTGTATTTTCTCCCCTGTGTGGAAGTGTGTGTGTGTGCGTGTATGTAAATACTGTGTATATTCTCTTCTGCGTGGGAGTGCTGTGCACACGAGTGTGCGCATGTGCATGTGTGTGTGCTTGTATGTGTGACATGAAAGTAGAAGAAAGTCTATTTGAGAGGAGACCATGAACCAGGAAAGGTGAGGAAAGGACAAAGAGGGTAATGGGGCTGAAGATGAGCGAAGTACAGGACACATGCGTGTGAAAACAGTGACAGAAGCCATTATTCTGTGCATTGAATTCACAACTAAACTGGTTTTATTAATCTGGGTTACATAAGGCCATTTTCACACACATATGATGTACACTGAGCACACCCTTGCACCCCATGCTCCCCTGGTTGCCCCCCACCTTTTCTTAGTCTCTTTTGTTCCCCTAAGAGATGTCATGTTTACTTCCTTGTAATGTGTACATGTATGATGTAATGCATCCATATAAACTATTTACCTCTGTGAAATGGGCTTGCTGTGATGATCTCCTGTGTCCATTTTCCTTCCCAACAACATAACTGCATTCTTCTTCACTCTGAGAACTACCCATCTTGTATACTACATAGGCCACATCTCCTCTACCCAGTCCTCCATCCAATGATTTAAAGAAAAGGAAGCATGTCAGATTCAACACTCAGGACAAAACTGTCCTAACCAATTCCTTGGCATCTTCCCACATTTCACACCCATTCTGCCCTGTAGCAGGTACCACAGCCCCAGACCTCCGTGCTCAGGCCAAAGCTTACACCACACTCCCAGCCAGAGGGTCTACCTCTCCATAGCTCTCAGTCTCTCCCCGCTTCTCATCCAGGTCCCTGCCACAATCCATTGCCCTGGTGCACACTTCCTGAGAAAGCTCAAGCAGGGCCTTGGTGCCTGCTCCTCCTGCTGCCCAGCCGATCTCTGTCCTTCACTGAATTCACATTAGGATGCTCACTCCACTGAAATTCCCTCAGCCTAGGACTCTGCTCTCGGTTCTTTCTCTTGAGAGCCTCTCTCACCTGGCACCTAGCACCAATAGCCCTTAGCATCCCAGAGGATGAATAGTCATGACGATGTGTAATGGTGCATCCTATCTGGTGTTAGGATGCTGTCAGGCACTATTTAAAAAGTTGACTCAGAGCCAGGTGGTAGTGGCGCACGCCTTTAGTCCCAGCACTCAAGAGGCAGAGGCAGGCGGATCTCTGTGAGTTCGAGGCCAACCTGGTCTACAAGAACTAGTTCCAGGACAGGCTCCAAAGCTTCAGAGAAACCTTGTCTCAAGAAAACCAAAAAAAGGAAAAGGAAAAAGAGTAGACTCAAATGTGCCCATGTGCTCACCAGAGGAACAGAGATGCCCAGAGGAGCTGAAGAAAGAGCATTTATTTAAATTCTTTTATCTCAAGAGTATTTTGCCAGCTTAACATTGCTTGGAAAATCCCAGACCAAAAAATCCAGGGTTACCCAGACAACTTTGAAAAATGAGAAAGGCAGGCTATTACATTTCCAACCAGGAGCTGGTCCCAAATCTCTAACAGATATTTCCAAAAGTGTTGTGTGGATAAAGCATCCTAAGGACAGCGGGGTCAACGAGAGATGTCTGTGTGGAACTCAGCAGCAGGAATAGAAAACAACTGCAGATGCACAGAATTCTGGTGAAGTCAGGCAAAGACACTTCCTGACCCAAGAGTGAGCGAGCCCCAACTCACTGTCAGAGATTTCCAAGAATACCGCAGAAGATACGTTTCCTGAAAATGAGTTAGGATCAATTAGTGATGTCTGTTCTGCAAGTGTCGCTTAGCAATTTCCTCCTGATTGAAGGCTCCATCCCAGAGCGAGGCTCTTGAGACTCAGGAAGTGAGTGACTTACGAGTCTTAGGATGTCTCTGCATGGCCTCTGCACCTGAGGCGCTTCCCATTTCTTCTTCACAGCCTTTATTTTCACCAGAAAGTCCTTGCAAGGGCAAGAAATATAGAGCTATCGCTCAATAAAACCTCGCAGATCTCCACACACACGCTCTGAACGCCACTTTGTTTTGCCGATCAATAGAGTGAAACATAGTCTTTAAAGACCTCAGAGGAACATCGAGAGACAGATGCAGAGCTGAGGAAAGAAACAACGCTCACTGTTTGCCACGCCCCCACCAGTCACCCTCCACAGAAGTAGGGGCCCTAGCACAATACAGCATGCTGGTTTCAGACACTGTGAGGAGAATCTCTACTAGGAGTTTACCAACCACATTGAAATCCATGGGTGCTGCTCATTTCTCTTCTCACTGAGCCCCAGTTTCTGGAAGGACGTGTAGCAGAGAAACTCTGTCTCTATGTGTGCCCGACTTAGTCCTATATTATTGTGACCAGTCATTTGTGGAGGGCCTATGACTTTAGACTTCTTCACCCTGGAAACTGCTATAGTTTGGGTGTGAAATGCTCTCCCTCAGCCTAGTGTGTTTGAACACTTGGGTTCCGGATGGAGGTGCTATTTGGGGAGGTTTATAAAACCTTCCTAAGGAAGGCATGGCCGGAACCTTCTGGGGGTGAGCCTTCAGGACTATAGCCTGGAGCCGCTTCCAGGCAAGCTCTCAGCCTAATCTCCTTCCTGGTCAGCCACAATGGGAACAAGCCGCAAGCTCCCGCCATCCACAGATAGAGCCATGATGCCACGCCATCCCTGCCACACGGATATGTTCCCTGAAACCGTGAGCCAAAACAAACCCTGCTTGCTCTTAAGTTGCCCCATCAGGTATTTGATCAGAGTGAGCCCATGCCTCAGTCCAGTCCACTTGAAAGGCCCACATACAACACACTCAGCCACACTGGATTAGCTGTTTCCCACTGCTGTGACAAAAGCAACTTAAAGAAGGGTTTGTTGGGGTCCACAGTTCAAGGGTACAGTTCATCACAGCAGGAAGGCATGGTGGCACGGGCGTGAAACAGCTGGTCATGTTGCTTTCTACAGAAAGGAAACAGAGAGATGGATGCTGGTGCTCAGCTCATTCCTCCTTTTATTCAGTCTGGGACATACCCCAAAAACAGTGCCACCCACAGCTAAGGTGAGTCTTCCCAACTCAATTCACCCAGTCTAGAAACTCCTTCACGGACGTGCTCAGAGGCTTTTTCCACAGTGATTCCAGATCCCAACAAGTTGACAATCAAGGTGAACAATCACATGCACACACTGCAAGTGGCTTGACTCCAACCCACACACAGCAGAACCCTCCAAAGCAACCAGTAAAAGGCAAGAGCAAGGATTGTAAAAGAGGAGACAAGCAGGGTTCACAAAAGATCAGAATTGCCAGTACTCACATGAGGAAGTCCAAAGCCACTGGGAATGGGGGCAGGAAATCAAACAAAAACCTCAGAGAAACACTCCACCCCAGGTAACATCCACCCATCTTTTGAAAGCCTCTATGTATGTTGTCTAAGACCCTCACACATACACACATACACACACACACACACACCACACACCACACACACGGTAACATCTCCCCATCCTATGAAAGTCTGCCTGTTATGTGGGACCACCCTCCTCTTGGTAACACCTTCCCATCCTCCAGATCTCTGCTCAGTTCTTCCAAAGAGATGTTATTTTCTCCGTAGCTCTAGCTGCCAGTTATGATTCATGTGTGTATTTAAGAGTTTAGTCCCTGTCTTTCCTGCCAGCCTGTGAGCTCCATGAAGGGAGCAACTGCCATCTGATTTATTCAGCACTGTGGCCCAGGACTAAGAATGTCTGGCGAATGCAGCAGCCGTGACAGTTGGGATGTGAAGGGTGTTGGGTGCTTGGTTGATAGCCTGTGGGGCTATTTTGAGAGGTTGGGGAAGGTTCAGGTGTGGAGAAAATGGGTCACTGGGTACGCCTTTGAAGGATATGCCTTGTTCCCTGGGCTTCCACGCTCTCTCTGCTTCCTGCTGCCCTGAGCTGAAGGAACTCTCCCACGATCCTGCCGCCATGATGCTCTGTCCAAACTCGCAGAGCCAGGCCATCACAGACCCTCTGAAACTGTGGACCAGAAAAGGCCCTTCCTCCTTCACGTTGTTCTCTCGGGTATTTTTGTCAATGCTGTGCAAGAGCAGCTGGTGGAGACGTTCAATGAGCATGCACTCAGGGCTGGGGGGTAACCCGGTCAGTAAAGTGCTGGTCAGCCACGTTAGTGTGAGGACCTGCGTTCGATCCCCGGGGCTCATATTTTAAGACCCAGGTGTGATAGTGCATGCACTAAGGATATGGAGACAGGCAGATCCACAGGGCTTGCTGAGCTAGCTTAGCCTTCCTGGTGGGTTCTAGGTCAGCAAGAGACCCTGTTTTAAAAAAAAAAAAGTAGATGGCATCTAAGGTATGGCACCTGAGGTTTTCCTCTAACACACACACAAAGAGAGACACACACAGAACATACTTGTGTACCTGTAGGCACACAATGAGGACAAAGCACCCTTAACTCATTACAGCCTTGGAACAAGATCCCATGTCCATGCTTAGATCAAGGACAATCTCCACCACAGTAGAGGGAACTCGGTGGTGCAGTTACTCCCTTCTGGTCAGAGTACCCAACTGGGTACAGAACCAAGAGGAGCTCAGGCTGGCCTAAGCCTCGCAGCCCTCTGCAGAGAGAAGTAGGGGGCGAGGTGACACGGTTCCTCAGAGCGGCACTAGGAAGCTGGGATTTACTGCCCCTGAAAGGTACAAAAGAAGCCATGGTGTAAATTCTCCCAAAACTTAAGCCTTTTAAATTCTACAGCCCAGGAGCTGTCAGAAAGCAATATTTCCTGAGCTACGGATTCTAATAAAACTCGCTCTGAGCTGATGAAGCCTTCGTGGGTAGCCCCAGGGCTGAAAGATGAATAACCGGCCCACATTAGGCCCTGCCGCTTAAACATTCCTTTAGAGATTTGTCAGAAGAAAAGTTAAGTAAAATTAAAGTTCAAATGGAAATGAAAAATTAAGTTATGATCAAGGCTATCATTTCATATTGGATTTTTTTTTTGAGCAAGGGAGAAATGTCCCGTTTAAGAGTTCCTGTTTTATATTTATGGGTCTAAATGGAGGAGTTTCCATCGAGCCTTTTTAAAAGGCTGATGCAGAGGGCTTGGGGTCTCCTGACTTTATTTAGATGCTGAATACCGCTTCAGGGAAGAAAATAACATCTCGCTTCTGGGGCAATCCGATTTTAATCAGTTTTGCTTTATTGGAATTTTCATAGGAGCCTGGGTACTAGAGCCTCAGAATTAATCTAAGTCATAAACAAAGCAAAAAAATGGCGTGGGTTGAAATGAATGGTGATTCAGCATCTCTGAGGGAGGGTTCCTTTCCCTCCAATACGTACCATGGCCAGGAAGCCAAAAGGACCCAGCCATGTCCGTAACAGTGACCCTTGAAATCGGAGACTTGCTGAAGTCTATCCCAGACATTAGTGCCTGTGGTTTCTACAAAACAGCTTTTATACAGGGTTCCAGAATGTTCTCCATCCCCAACCAGATGGAGGAAGCAGCTGGCGTGGAGAGCGCAGTGACAGCGGGCAGACGACTGGGAGCCCCTGGAGAGGGAAGTGAGATGCAGGCTCCAGAAAATGAGCGCTTACCACAGACCAAACCTCACTTGGCACTTCAGCAAGTCACCTCTGCCACTGTCACACAATGACAAACCCCAGGGGCAAAGGGGACAGTGCCCAGGGTGTCTCTACTGCAAGGACCATCAATCCATAATCATCATATTAATGAAACCGTGAAGCGTTCTCCCCAGGCGCAGAATCTAAGCTAAAGGCAGCTGAGTCAAAAAGGATAGAGAGAGTCCACTGGCATAAAATGTTCCCCAGTAACTGTAAGACGATACCAAACAATAAAAACATACTAAATAACTAAATAGTAGTAACTCCAAAGAAGGCGGTCAAAAAAATAATAAAGGAACAAAGAATAGAGGACACAGAAAATAATAAAAGTCAAAGGGCTAGAGAGATGGTTCAGTAGTTAAGAATGCTTGCTGCTCTTCCTGAGGATTGGAGTTCAGACCCCTGCACCCATGCCAGGCAGCTCACAACTGCCTGTAACTCCAGCTCTGGAGGATCCAGCGCCCTCTTCTGGCATCTGTGGGCATCTGCCCATGTTCGCATACACACACGCAGACAAACACATACATAAGTTATCAAAATAAACCATTTTCTAAGTCAAAGTAATGGACTTGAACTTGACTCTATCAGAAGTTATATCAAATATTCATAGCCCAAACATTCCGTATACAAGTCACGGATGGACAAGCTGAACAAAAAGGCAGAACCAGCTGCATGCTACATATGAGAAACAAATAAAAGTGCATAGAGATTAGTTTAAAAGTGGCAGGGACACATGGAGCAGTCACACTCGTCATATCAGACTACACAGAACTTTAGACAAGGAATAGAGATAAAAACTAAAACTGTTCATCCACAGTGATTTAGAATATGGTCTAGGGACAGGCAAGACAAAATGACCTAGCAGCAGCATTCCAAAGGATAGAAGCCAATTATTGAGAGAAACAGAAGGAGAATTCACCAGTCCTGCTGGAAGGTTTTAGCACCCCAAGCTAAGTAACTGATAACACAACCAGGAAAAACACGAAGCCTGAATGACACTGTGAACCAGCTTGTCCTACTCAACCTGTTTCAAGATTTACTTTTTTATTACATGTATGTCTCTGTGTCTGTATGGGCACAATCATATGAGTGCAGGTGTCCATGCAGAACAGAGGTGTCCAGTCCCTCACAGCTGGAGCTGTAGATGGTTGTGAGCCACCTAGTGTGGGTCTGGGAACCAAACTCAGGTCCTCTGAAAGAGCAGCAAATGCTCTGAACTGCAGAACCATCTCTCCAGCCTTTTAAGATTAATTTTATTGTATGTGTGTTACACGTTTGCCTGCAAGTATGTAGCTGTACCATGTGTAGCTGGCGTCCAGCAGAAGTGGGCTTCGGATCCCATGAAGCTTGGGTTAGAGACGATTGTCAAGCAGTATGTGGGTGATGGGAACCCAGGTCCTACAAGAGCAACAAGCCCGAGCAACCTCTCCACAGATCCAAATTCATTTTTAAATGTATTTATTTGTTTTGCTAGTCTTTCTTTAACCTATAGAACACATAACTTGGTGTTCTCAAATTCTGTCCTCTCCTGCTGACACCAAATTCTTGGACAATCCAGGTGTCATTTCCATCTCCACTTTCTGACTTCCAACAGGTCAACACCTGGTATCAGGCAGGTAGTCTTCACAATATTACTGTCATATAGCGTGGTTTCATTTTCTTTTGTCTTGTTTTGTTGCAGAACTTCCCTATGTAGCCCAAGGTGAGCTTCTGAACGAACTTATGATCCCTCTGACTCAGTCCTGAGTGTTGGGGTTCCAGGAATGTGTTCCCAGGCCCAGCCTTCAGTCAAGGACTGGAGAACCACACTCCCACACAGCAGTTTAGTCTGTTTTAGGAGCCATCTAGAAACCTAACGACCACCATGTTCCGTTTGATCTGGATTCATTTGGTTTATGTGGGTTTTGTTTTTGTTTCTTTGCTTTTGAGATAAGGTCTTACTTTGTAGCCCAGGAATTCACTTCATATAACCCAACTGACAGACTGACCTGGAATTCACTCTAGAGCCCAGGCTATCCTCAAAACCGATAGGTGGTCCTCCTATCTCAGCCTCCCTAGCACTGGAAGGCAGATATGAGTGAGCCACCATGCCCAACCCAACACTACTATTACTTCAGAATGAAGCCTGTGGCCTTCACACCTTACTACTGAACCCACAGGCCTGCTGTCCACGGTGGGTTTTGTTTGAGCCACTTAATTTTTTCTTACTGGATCTAACATGCAATAACTCAGAACTTTTCAGAGAAAAAGGTCAACTTCCAGACTTTATTTTCTTCTCTGTTCATGATTTGAGCAAGTGTACAAAGGACATTTCACACAAGACTAACACTGTGCTTAGCTCACACTCCCCACTAACTTCCCTTGTCCTCCTCTCCTCCTACCTGTTCCTTCCTCTCCTGTGTAGAATTTGCCTCTGATTTCACATCATACGTACTCATATGATATGCTTAAGCGTGAGTCAGCGGGAAGGTGGATGCACACGTGTGTGTGAGGGTATGCAGGTGGAGGCCAGAGAAGGACATTGATGTCCTGATCTCACTCTTTGCCATATGCCTTTAAGATAGGGTCTCTCACTGAACCTAGAGCTAGGCTGGTGGCCAACCAACCCCAGTGGTCCTCCTGTCTCCACCCCTTCAGAGCTGGGATTACAGATGGAACATAGCCATACCTATGTTTTTACATAAGCACTGGGAATTTGAACTCATACTTGGCAGTGAGTGCTTCTAGCCCCATTCATCTTCCCAGCCACTCTTTTTAAACCTGGATACCACATGTAAGAGAAGCCAAGCAGTATTTGTTTTTCTTTAGTCCCATTTCCCTCTTCTCCTTCTCTCCCTCCCTTCAGATCCCACTTTCCCATCTTCCCCTCCATAATCTTCTTCCTACTGTCATGACCTGTGTTTTTTTCCATCTGGAGTCCATATATGAGAGAACACAAAGTGTTTTTGCTTCCTCATCTGCCTTGTTTCATTTAACCTGATCATCTCCAGTTCCATCACTTTCTCTATCACTTTATTCTTTTGACAGCTGACTACTGTTTTTTTTTTTAAACACACCATCAACAGGTACCACTTGCAATTGTTTCTTTCTAAAGTTGATCACTTTTTTTTTCTGAACACATCTTCTCTTGAAAGGCTCACTACTTATAGGTCCGACTGTAGGGACTAGCTTCAGTGGAAAGCCAACAATGGAACTGACCAACCGCCAGCCCCTGCTGCTCATAGGAGAAATGGCTGCACCTGCCCTCTATGTTGAAAGAGAAAACCCAAACTGCCAAAGACGTATCGGCATCAACCAGATTTTATTTTTCACAGTTGGGAAGATGAAAGAGAACCAAAGGAGGCGGAACTTTGTCATGAAATAACTGAAATATTATTTAGCCAAGCCCATGTGGCACCCCCAAGCAGCTCTTGGCTCAGCTAAAATTTCCTTTATGTAATGAGTCACATTGGTCCTGGCTTACATCTGAATTGCTCCATTAAACTGTGAGATGCCTAACAATGAGAATAACTGTGTCAACTGATACCTTTGATCAGTGGTGAGACAGGAGATGGGGCTTCGTGAAGCTAGACAAGCACTCGACCACTGAGCCACATCTCAGCCCTTTTACTGACTTTTTCCCATCCCTGAAACTAAACACAGCCTCTGGCCTCTCACTGTGGTTTTTATTTATTTGTGTGTGTACATATATGTGCATGCTGTGTGTGGATGCATGTGTTGTAGGTACATGTGCATATCTCTATCTCTTTCCTTCTGGTGGGGGGGCATGGTGGATTTGTGTATGTATGTGTGGGTGTGTGGGTGTGTGCCAGAGGACAACTTCAAGCTGCTAGAAAAGACAGAGAGAGAGAGAGAGAGAGAGAGAGAGAGAGAGAGAGAGAGAGAGAGATGAGTGGGTGGATGAAATAGGTGGATAAGAGAGTGGATGGAGAATGAATAGGAGATGCATGGTAGGTAGAGGGATGCAGGGGTGAATGGATGTGCATGTAGTGGATGGATGATGGACGTAAGGTTAGATGGATGAAAAGATATGAGCGATGGAAGGGCAGATAGATGTGTGGCTGGATGGATGCATAGGTGGATGTATGGATGATGACTGAATGAAAGTGTGGACAGAGACAAATTTGGTGGATAGACAGATGGGAGGGTGGGTAGATGCATAGATAGATGCCTGAATAGATGTTTAGGTAGATGGGTGGGCACATCTGTGGGTAGGTAGGTGAATTGATGGAAGGATAGATGGGTAGTTAATGAGTGAATAGATGGATGGGTGGATGGGTGGGTGGATGGGTGGATGGGTGGGTGGATGGATGGGTGGATGGGTGGGTGGATGGGTGGATGGATGGGTGGGTGGATGGATGGATAGATAGATAGATAGATAGATAGATAGATAGATAGATAGATAGACAGACAGACAGACAGACAGACAGATAGATAGATAGATAGATAGATAAATGAGTGATGGGTAGATGGACAGATGGATATAAACTATGAGGTAGCCCTACAACAATATGATTCAGTCCTAACGTTCTAACTTATGCTGCAGTATGGATGAGTCTGGCAAATGTCACCCTGATGAAAGGCGAGATACTTTGTAAACACCCTAGGTACAGCTATGGTGGAGCACAGTGGTGTGAACAGTGGAGACAGTTCAGGCAGTGAAGGAGGTGGGGAGGGGAACAATAATGTTTATTCATGACACCCAGAGGTGGGAAGTGTGGGAGCAGCAACCCCAATCCCAAACATGCTGAAGTATCTTGGCTCTTTTATCTCCTCAGCCAGCTGGAGGTTTTTCTGAGGTCTTTGCCCCAAGACGCCACAGGCTGCTGGACCCCCAGAGAGTGGTGGATTGCAAAGACCATGCGCAACATTTTCTTTGACACACAGAGATCATTTATGAGATTGGACTTGACCTGAGTCACAGGCACGACCCAACTTGCCAAATGCCATTTAAAACGTGACTTGCTACCTCCAGGAATCTCAAAGGTCTGTCTGAGTCACTGTGGGGCCCCTCAGAGTGAATCTGAGAGGATGGAACTTTCCAGAACCATATGGAGACCAGTACAGAACCAGACTCACCCCAACTGATTTCCCTCCAAGGCAGGGCGAGTGACAGAGCTGGCACTCACACAGCTATTTGCTTTGGATTTTAATGGAAAATATGGTCATGTCACTCAAAGGAAAAACAAATCACAGCCCACACTGGAGCCAGAGCTTAATAACACGGCCGAGCGTCGGCGGAGGCTCCGCAGCAGAATCCAGCCCTGGAAATCAACCAACAAGCGCCAGCACCGCCCTGCCTCGTGAGTCGGTGGGGAAAACAGCAGAAGCACTTCTTCAGGCTTGGCTGAAAATGCCAGGTGGGGTCTTGCAAATGGCCGATGGTCCTTCTGCCCCAGGCTAGGAATGGCCGTACACCAGAAAACTCATGCTGGCAAAAATCTTAACAGACTCAACCCCCCTGCAGCAATCGAAATTGTTTAATGCAGTTTCTTGGTGGTGTATTATATTTCTCTCAAAAGCAAATGGAAATCCCTCTGCCATGAATTCTGACCAGAAATTGCTAGGTTCTAGAAACAGAATAGCAGGGAGCTGTCGGCAGCTGAGGAGGTAGGACGGAAGGCATTCCAGAGTCTAGATATCTTCATCATAAACACACACTCCTCTTCACTAAGGGACCAGGAGCTACAGAGCACCTGAGGACCCACCTGGAAACGAGCTGTGATCTTTCTGCTCTGAGCCTGCCTCCAACTCCCCCACCCACTGTCACCTGTTCTCTGCCTTCATTCTGCTCTATGGTCTCCACTCTCCTAACCTCAACATCAGTCAAGTCTCCTTCACCCCAGCTGCTGGTGGGAAGCATCTCCTCTCTTTCCCTCACTCCTAAGAACAACCAGCACTCTGCAAGTGAACCAAAGAGGCAGCCCCGTGTAGACAGCACCTCACCTTCTATGGCTCCCCACTTCCCTGTCTGTTAACAAGGATTATAAGTTCACCTCCAAGGCTGTAGAGATAACTCTGTGGATAACAGCACACACTGCTCTTGTGGAGGACTGGAGATCACAGGGGATCCAGCTCCCTCTCCTGGCCTCAGCAGGCATCTACACTCACGTGCATATACACACATACATGCACATAAATAGATCATAAAATAAAACTTAAAAAAAAATAAGAGTTCACCTCCTCTGGGCATACACTGTCCCAGCGCATTCTACAACAGCCCTCACTTTCAGAGGGAGGCCACAGTGATGCTGACCAGTTCCATGAGGTAGCTGCCCAGTGAGCCTGACACCCTGCTGTCCCATGACTTAAACTCTTTCCACACTTGTTGGCATTCTGCCTAGCCCTCCAGTCTCCAGTCATTTTCGCCACTCTGCCATCCCTCTCACCTGCCCTCACCATCAAATACTGTTCACGGAGCTAGAGAGATTGCAGTTGGTGAAGGGCTTGCCACATGTGGTGAAAATGGTCCCATAGACTCATATATTTGAACACCTGCTCCTCAGTTGGTGGAACTATTGGGGAAGAATTAGGAGGTGTGGTCTTGTTGATGGAGGTGTGTCACTGGGCTTGGGTTCTGAGGTTTCCAAAGCCCGTTCCATTGCCAATTAGCTCCTTCTGCCTCGTGTTTATATCTTAAGAGGTGAACTCTCAGCTATGGCTCAGCAGCATGTCTGCCTGCCTACCATTGCACTGCCCGCCATGATGATCATGGACTCACCTTCTGAAACTGTAAGGAAGTCCCCAATTAAATGTTGCCCTTTAAAAGTTTCCTTGGCCAATGCTGTTTCTTCACAGCAATAGAACAGTAATCCCTGCCCTGTGTCTCCATCCTGATGGCTTTATCAGGGACCCCATTGTCCAAGCGGGCTGGGCAGCTCAGTTGTCTGTTGGGTTTCTTTAGGAAAGCCTACAGCTGGGGAGAACAGAGTATCTGACTCAAGAGCAGCCGTGGTAGACCTGTTCCTTGCATGGCCATGGAGCCCTAATGCAGGCTGTATTCTAAGACTCCTGCACACAGGCAGATTGGACCCTGGGTCTCAGGTAGCCGGGGATGGCTTTGAAGGGACTACATGGCTGAAGCTGACCTGGGAAGGTTCTTGAACTCCAGAGTCTCCCACCCCATCCAGTGCTGGAGTTCCAAAGCATGCGCCATGAAGTCACTACTGCTCAAGTTCATCTTTTCTCCAAACTAGAGGAGACTGACAGGCATCACGCTCTTGTCTCTGTATCTGCAGCTATGGCTGCTCTGAGCCCCAAACTTCCAGCAGGTGCATATACTAGGATCATTGTCAAGGTTGCTGACCATCCTCCATGGGCTTAGGGAAGAATTCTGGGCTCCGTGGCTGATTAGAATCCAATGCAGAGGCCAAGATGGGGGGCTTCGATGCTCCTGCTCCTAGTCTCTCAACCTTTGGAGCCATTGGCAGAAAGAGATTCTCGGTGAGTGGTTCTACCAACCACAGGCTCAGCCTGGGGGCTGCTGCAAGAGTGAACTAAAGTTCACAGGGAAGAGGCACAACTGTGCTAAACATTGTGCTAGACCGAGCAATGACGTGGGATTGTGGAGAGCTGGGAAGCTGCAGGTCTAGAGCCAATTATCCTGAGCTATCTTTAGTCCCCTAAACAGCCGCCCATTGCTCTCTTCTGTGGGCGGGCTGGTATCATTAAGATCATTAAGTAAATCCTTTCAGGGTGTATGAAAAAAATCCCCTAGCTTCCAACAACCCAAAGGCTGAGAATGTCTCCAGAGCACTTCCAAGGCACAGAGTGGACTCCCTTATTTTGCTGTCACCATCTGACTGATGGACTTTAAGCATGCCTTGATGTATTGCTTTCTTTGCTCCATTACTATGAAAACCTCGTGACTGGACTAGGAAGGTGGAGATGTGCAGATCCCTGGGGCTTGCTGACCAGCCACTCTCAAGGAGTTGGTGAGTTCGGGTTGAGTGAAAGACACCGTCTCAAAAAATTAGGGGATGGGCTGAAGAGATGGATCAGCAGTTAAGAGCACTGGCTGCTCTTGCAGAGAACTGGAGTTCAGTTCCCAGCACCCACAACAGGTAGCTCACATATCCAGGGATCTGATGCTCTCTTGGCCATCAAAGGTACCTGCACACGAATGCACACACACACATACACACACACTAAAAAAATTATAAAACTATTGTCATGCCCTTAACCACATTGGGACATTGTTCAGAGCATCTTGAATCTGTGTTCCCAGGCTGTGCTCACTCATATTTGGTTGCAGATATTATGTGCATCTGCATACACACGAACATCCATACATATACATGCACACACAGTAAATGAACTATTTCTCATTGCCAAGAGGAGAGACAGACAGACAGACAGAAGTGGGCCATGGGTGTGCACTAAGAAGCCTGAAGGACATGCAGCTCCACGGAGACCTCATCAGCTACTCACAAAGAAGTCACCCAGTGCTGCAAGAGTTTTTGGTGAATCCTGGAGACTGGGCAGGGATTCCCCAGTGGCCTGCGCTGTCCCAGGCTACCAGTTTTACTCACTAGACTTTAGAACTTAACTCGTGAATATAGCCAGGCTTTCCTAGGCTTTTGATCGTGCCCAAGGAAAATTCCAGTTCAACGTGCTCAAAAAATGATTTTTTTTCTGAGAAGCAGGTTTCTCTTTAAAAAGGAAAAAAAATAGTAAGAATCAGACTCTTAATATTCTGCAGAATCAGAGTTAACACAAGTGTGTGGCTGTCTGACGCACAGTGCTCTTTCAAGGACAATGGAAAACGTTCTTTAGTCTCACAGAAAGCTTAGGACGATGCCAATCAAGGAGCTTGGCCAGTCAGTCCTTGGACTCCTCCCTAATCTGTGTTAGAATGCCCCTGATGGAGCCTGAGTTTCAACATCTTTGCCTCTGCCCTCCTAGTAATGTGGGGCCCATGGGCATTCCACGCCAGTCTAGTAAATGAACAGAAAGTGATGGCAATTGCCGACTCCAGAAGAGAAGGCAGGATTGCAGGCATAGCTAGTAACCCTCAGACACTGACCAAATTCCTCAGGCAGCCACAATTCCTGCTTATGAACTAGAGCCCCATGTGTGACCTTTGCTACAAAAGTGTTGTGCATACCAACCCAGGTTTACCTAGGACCCAGTGTGCCTGAGATTGCTGTAAGATCTGCTACAAGCCCTGTCTCCTGTGTGACCAGCAACACAGACACACACAGCACACCCACCCTAAAAGTCCCACCCTGCAGCCCCCGATCAAAGTATCACCCTTCCCATCATGCCTTTAACAGAAAATTCTAATAGCATCAGAATAAGAACATACACATGAGACGTGTAAGACAAGTATCATGGCATCTACACAAACTAGCAGACTCATGCAGCTAACACCTAGTGTGGTGACACACAGAGGCCCCTGGCAAGCTCCCCCAGGTCCCTGAGCTCTCCCCATCACCAGCTACCAACAGCTTCAGCTACCCCACTCAGGTCACAATTTACTGAAGCAGGACAATATCCGCATAACGGCAAATGAAGGCAGGTTTGTCCCCCAGGACATGCATTGGTAACTGGAAAAGTGTGTGGCTGTCACACTATGGGGAAGGTGTGTTCCTGGCACCTAGCGTCTGTGGTCATTAATGCTTCTCAGCATCCCACAATGCACGAGGAGGCGTCAGCGGAGAGACATTCTAACCAGAATGGCAAGAAAGTCACAGTGGGAAATGTGGATGTGCAAGCACATGTGACCTGCTGTTGAGGGCTCACCTCCATTCTGATCCATCCAGAAACTTCACAGGGAGGAAGTCAGAAATCAAAAGATTCTGAGGGAGTGGAAGCCTGGAGCCATTAGCACCAGGCTTCCCTTCCTCCTGCCTTGGTTTTCAAGTGATTTTTTTTTCTTTAAAAAGCATATGCTGAGCTCCAGGCACCGAGAACCCTGCAAAGGTGTGGTTCACAAGGGAGTATGTGCACCTGCCTAGGGACACACTGCCACCTGCACGTAGCCATCTAGCCATAGAGACAGACAAACAGAAACACACAGAGAGACAGGTAAGTAGACACACAGCCCAAGCCAGAGCACACAGCTTCGTGAATACACAGCCACACAATAGAAAACCCTGATGGTCAAGCTGCAGCTAAGCCTGCTTCACCAAGTCTTTCCCCTCTAGGAAAGAAAGATGGATTTTTTTCCCCTTTACTCACAAAGATAGATTTTCAAAACAAGAACTTCTCCATCTACAAGCAGGCTTTAGCTCCTGAGCTGCACATATTGATCAGCCTTTTATTGTCAATTTTCTTTTAGTTGAACTGGAGAAAAATATAATCTAATTATACCCCTCCTGACGGGTAGGAATCAGTCACCCTAAATCCAATTCTGCGTGCTTCTGTGACTAAGGTGTTTAATTTGGGGGGATGACAGAGCCAAAGCCCTGGCCGTGTTTTAATGCAATTAGCATGGGATGCATACATCTGAAGGCTTGCGATGTCACAGCTGCTGCACCGCAGATGTCCCCGAGTGATGTCCCCAAAGTCCCTGAAACATGGTGGAATCAGGAAACTACAGTGCTGCAGAGCCACTAATACATGGGATAGGAGAAGCTGCTGGACTCCCTAGTCTGTTGGCATCCCACACGCTGGCTCTTCAAGCCACTGACTCCTGATTTGTCTATTTTGTAAACCCATAAAAAAATATTTATTTTTAAATTTGGGAAACAACATAAAGTTGGCATTCTTTCTTTTTCTTTTTAGTGAGAAGGATGGATGGGTGGGTGGATGGATGGATGGATGGATGGATGGATGGATGGATGGATGGATGGATTGTTGGATAGATGGATGGATGGGTGGATGGATGGATGGATGGATGGATGGATGGATAGAAGGATGGATGGATGGATGGATGGATGGATGGATGGATGGATGGATTGTTGGATAGATGGATGGATGGGTGGATGGATGGATAAATAGATGGGGAATATGTAGTAAATGTACATGATGGAGTTTTATTTAGTTGTGAAGAAAAGCAAACACATTTCTGCAGGAAGATAGATAAACCTGGTGGTCGTGGTGTTGAGAAAAACAAGCAAGACTCAAAAGACAAGCATCACATTTTCCCCCACTTATGGATCCTAGATTTTATATAGCTGTATAAAATCACTGGCATGAAATAAAAACAGAAGAGAGGCTGTCTGGGAGAAGGGGGCGTAGTGGGAGGAAAAGAGACGGGAGATGGGAGGAGCGCCGCTCTCAAAGTACACAGCATGCTTGAATGATGATGTCCTTCTAGGAGCTGGGGATGCTTCAGTTAGGAAATAGCGAGAATGCACACAATCCCAGCCCTGGAGGGATGGAGACAGGAGGACCCGTGGGGCTCTCTGGCCAGCCAGCCTGGCCAAATCAGTCAGCTCCAGACTCAAAAATTAAGTGACGCATAATTGAGAAACAATATCTGACGTCAATCTCTGACCTGCATACAAACTTTAGTACCTGAACATAGATGGGCACACCTACGCACACTCACACAATGCATGCACACACATGGGGGTCCTTTATGAAACCCATTACCATAAACAATAATACATTAAATACATTCTAATAAAAAATATTATTATCGCCATCTTATCATTTCATGTATATGGGCTGTTTGGCCTGCCTGTGCATCTGTGTATCACATGTATGCCTGGTACCTGCAGAACCAGAAGAGAGCATTAAATACCCTGGAATAGGAGTTACAGACCATCATAAGCCACTCTATGGGTGCTGGAAATTAAACTTGGGTCCTCTAAAGAGCAGCCAGTGTTCTTAACCACTGAGCCATCTCTCCAGCCCCCAAAAAGAAAATTTTAAGAGACTTATGTATTATTGTTTTCACACACAGAGAAATACCATTCCCACCAGTTAGATCAGATTGTGAGCTGCTGCAGAAATGAATCCCCCAGGAAGCCACAACTTGCTTTTCTTGCTTCTGCACTGTATATGAAGAAGACAGGCGGGAATAGGCTTGGCTTCCACCCTCAGCTGAGCAGGGACTTGGGGGATGAGGTTAAAAGCTTTTATTCCCAGAATAGCCATCCCAGGTCAGGTAAAATAGGAAGGACGGTATTAGAAGCTGTACACAGCCAAATGAATGCCCGGTGTAGAACCCACACCAATGCTTCCAGTCCAGACCACTGGTCACTACCAGTCACAACCACCCTCCCCCACATGCCCTATCCACACAGAGAAAGAGAACTGGGAGGGATGTTGGAAATTCTATCCTTCGGTGAATAATAACGTTTAAAATCTGTAAACACATGAAAAAAACTTCAATATAATCAACATGATCTTAGGATGAGTGATAACCCCCGAAATAAATGAAAGAAAATCTTCAATCAATGCTCACAGTCCTGTGTTTTCTCAGTGTCTTTGTTTCCTTATGCCATGAATATTTGACACCAAATCAAGAGGGACTACGTAAGATGCACCATCTGAAGAAATCCTGTTCTAAATAGGCTGAAAAAATAACGAGAGCACAGGTCTTCTTCAGTGCCCTCACCACCGAGTGCAGACTCACAGAAATATCCCTAGCTCCCAGCACCTCTCAGTCTTAGCAGCCCTGTTCCAGCCCTGATCCTCCATTTGATCTCCATCCCTGGAAGCCCTGAGATGTAAAGTCCCCATGCCAACCACATCCTCAGTGCCTGCTTCCTTCCTGCCTCCTCTTCCCCTCCCAAACTTACTCCTCACAGCCTTGAGTACCCTTCTTGGTTGACCATCTCTGTCAGCCTAGACCCCTCTGTCTGCAACATACCCCTAAACATGATCTTACACACACACACACACACACATGCAACATACAGCCACACTACACACCTGACTTAACCAGCAATAACACACTTCCAGCAGCTCAGGCCTGTAGGGCATGCTGAAGCCTCACAGCCTGTACACAGAGCTCTACCCGGGCCCATCTGGTGCACCCTTCAGGCTGTCCACTTGGTGGCTCTTACAATGCTTAGTTTTAAGTCTTTTTCTACATCTCAAGATCCAAAAATCCATCCAGACACTTTTTTTTTTTAGACAAAGTCTCATACATCCCAGGATTTTAGCCTCCTTTCTGTTGCTATAATGAAACAACGGTTCATTGTGCTCACACTCCCAGGTCACAGTACATCATGAGGCCAGTCCAGGAAGGAAGACAGGTCAGGAACCTGAAGGCAGGCCTGCTTGCTGTTCCAGGTAGCATTGCGTGTGATCAGAGAACTTCACAGCCAAGGCTAGCTGGGTCCAACAGGCTCATGCTTTTCTAAGCTTCTTACACAATTAAAGCACCTAGGGAATGATGCTGCCCACAGTGGGCCTTGTCCATCACTAGACAATCAAGACTTCCCTCTCTGGTCCCCTGAGGCTGCTCACCAGGGATCTTGGCTTCCCAGCCCATGCAGGGATGCCGGTAACTACCTGTGCTCCGCAGTACAGCTCACTACTCTGCCCCCCTGAAGGTGCTTGAGCCAGATCCTTCCCCTGGGATCCTCATGACTCAGACATCCTGTGCAACAACCCAGCCTGCTGAGCCAACCCCTGTGGACCTACCCTACCTGTAGCTCCCGTATCCCCATCCTAGGTGATTTCCATAGTGACCGCACCACTTTGCATCTCCACCAAGACAGCAACCACTGCACCAAAGAAGCCACACGGAGAGGATTTTCTGAAGAGAACTCCATTGCCCAGGAACTAAGGCCAGAAACTAACAAGTGGGCCCTCACAAAGCTGAAGAGTCTACATAGCTAAGGAAACAGCAAACCGAGTGATGGGGAAGCCCACAGAGCCAGAGGGAAGCTTTGCCATCTGTGTATCTAACAGGATTAATATCCAGAATACACAAGAACTCAAAAACCAAAGAGCCAAGAAAATAAAAGGCCCAATTTTTTAAAAAATGAACTGTGGATCTGAAGAGAGTTCTCAATAGAAGAAATATAAATGGCTAATCCCTCAGAAAGTTCAGGGAAATTCACATTGAAAACTGAATATTCGCCTTACCCAGTCAGAATGGCTGTGATCAACAAAATAACCGACAAAGAATGCTAGCAAGGGTGTGGGGGAAAGGAGCCCTCAATTCACTGGTGGCGGGATCGAAAAGTGGTGCGGCCAATATGGTGATCAGTATAGACAATCCTCAAAAAGAAAAAAAAAACTAAAAATAAAGACTCCACAGATACTTGCTCAGCCATGTTCACTGTTGTTCTATCCACAATAGCCAGGAAATGGAAACACCCTAAATGTCCTTTAGCCGATGAGTGGATAATGAAAATGTGGTACAGAGACCCCATGGAATAGTGTCGAAAAATGAAATCACGATCTTTGCAGGTAAAGACAGAACTGGAAAATACTAGATTGGGTGAAGCGAAACAAATGCGGAAAGATGAACGGATACACATCCTGAAGTAACCACAGGAACCAGGAAGGTAAAGGAGGACCAAGGTGGGTGGGGGAGGCTCTAGAGAAGGGAGGAGTGGGATACAGACTTTACAGTGTGGGGGGTGGAAAAATGAGGGGCTTGAATTAGGGAGGGGGAGGGAGGCCAGTTCAAAGGGGAGGTAAGAAGGTGGGAAAAATAACAGAAAGTGTTGAAAAGGGGCTAAAGGAAATCATATTATTTTATATTTACCTAAAACTACAATAGCACATGTAAGTATATTATGTATATGTGTGTATGTTGTGTGTATTTGTATATGGCCATATATTGTGTGCATATATTTGTGTGTATATGTATATATGTGTGTGGATATGTGTGTTTACATATGTATATATTGTGTCTATGTAGATATGTGTACATACATGCATATGTGTATATTTGTGTATGTGCATATGTGTGTACATGCATATGGGTGTGTGTGTATGAGTGCATTGTGTATGTATATTTGTGTGTTTATGAATATATATGTATGTGTATTGTCTATGTTTATATATGTATATGTCTATGCATACATATATACATACACATACATACATATAGTTTAGATGAAGTTATGCCATTTGGGATGATAATGCCTCCTGCAAGAGCCATAGACTATAAAACCTCAGTACCAGATGAGAATTCTTCTCTCAAGTTACTTGATCAGGACTGAGTTATTGTTGTCAGAGATGTCCAAGAGACTCCCAAAACAACACAAGCTATACTGTCCTTGGAAGCACCCAGAAGTTGGAGGCAAGCCCCTATTGCTGGAGACACCATACACTTTGGACACAGAACTCAGAGGACCCACACTGGAGCTGACCTGGAAGCCTCCTCCCTGAGAACTAACTTGCATGGTACCAGAGGTGCCGTGCAAGCTGCCAAGGGAGGGAGGCAACCAGTGGTTCCACCCAGCTGCCAACCCTGTGAACCACAGCAGAGCCCAGCGAAGCACAGTGTCTCTGAAGGCTGGGAAGTTCGAGGAGCCAAGAATCTCAAGAGGCTGGCTGGTCTGTGGGGAGTGCTCCTCTACAGCCTAGTGGGAAAGAAAGGCACTTCCTCCTCTGAGGCACCCCTGGAGATCCTGTTGTTGCCCGTGGATGGTTGACGGCAAGAAGATCTATGCAAGAAGCTGCAAGTTGCTCAGAGAAAAATAATAGAAAATGTACCATCTGGCCATTAGCAAGAGCTTCGGAGGAAGAGCGGCAGGAGTCACGCCCAGACAGTCTGGATCTTGGGGGGAAATGTTCATTCCCAAAGTTCCTGTGCTTGCACTTGAGGGCCCATTCCCTCCTCCCTCTGTCTCTGGTCTCACAAAGGCCTAGTCCCTAGGAGCCCAAGCAGCAGGGAGGCTAGCCCCACTGCACACGTAGAGATACTAACCCTACTGCACACATAGAAAGGTGACATTTTCTGGGAGACCCACAGTAAAGGGGCCCTAGGAGAGGACAAATTCCCACCCCTTCCTCCCCACATGTCTATACAAAACTTAAACAGTGTGCCAACCCAGAGTCTGGCCACAGGAGCAGGAAATACCAGGTCCTGTCCAATACCAGAGACAGGTAAAGCTGAGATTACTTGCTACATGGTAGTTTAGCGTCTCTAAGGCTGGGGCCATTTCATGAGCACCTGAATTTATTCTCCCAAAGAACTCCAGAGGGAACAAACACTTCCAAACCTGGGGCTCTCGGAGTACAAGGACCAACAAAAGTCAGAGAATATGTTCAGCTTAGTAGGCACCACCATCTCTGTCCCAAATTCCTGAAGCTTCTGCTGTAGTAGGAAAGAGCTATTAGTTGTGTTTCAATAAAACTTTATTGTTCTACACAACTTGCATGCCAACTCCAGCCCATGGGCTGCAGTTTATCTCTGCTAGAGTATTACTTGTAGGGCAACAGAGACCAATCCATCTTGTTTACAGATGCTCATCTGGCTTACAATTGCTCAAATACTTGGAGATGTAATGGGAACAAACCTTCCCTCCCTATGGACAGAGGTGAGGCTTCCTAAGGGCACCGTATTTTGGTATCACATGTTGAGCAGGACCAGAGCAGGACTCTCCATAGAGGCAGGGTTTTCTTCCAGGGATCTAGGTGCAGCAGAGCAGAGCACTGTCAGCAGACAGATCATCCAAACTGGGAATAAAGCATTGCACCCTCTGTACCCTGTTCTCTGTAAATATGCTAGCAAAAATATGGGGTATAGCAACCCTTCATTTCCAAGGGTTCCACAAACTCCACCTACCACACGGCAGAAATATTTAAAGGATCTGAGATCACTCAGTGGTTGAAGCACTTGCTGCAAAAGTTTGGGCTCTGGAGTCTGGATCTTCAGAAATCCACATAAATTTTGGATAAGTAACCCCAGGCTTAGAAAGACGAGGTGAGGATCCCAAGAGTGAGCTGGCCAGTGACAACCTCTCCAGTCCCTTGGCAACTCCCACATCAGAATATCTAACCTGCTCTTCTCCTTCTGTCCCCAGCCTGGTTGTGTCTTCAGTCACCACAACTAGATCTCAGCAAAAACTCGGCTAATGAGCCCAAAGTCAAATGCTTGTCCTTTGTATTGCCCTAGAGCCATCTCAGGCCCTACCTCTCCCTCACAACCTGCCCTTCAGACATGATCTCCAGAGCCATTACCGTGAATACTCCTCAATTCCCACTAACCTTACCATCATTCAAGCCACCAACAGCCCTGAGAAGCCCTGTCCCAACCTGCAATCTTGTCCCCTTCCTGCCCCTTGAGACCCACATCACATTCCGGGATACACAATAGAAAAGCAGCTACCTGACTGAGGTTAAAAATGACATATGTAATCAGGCAATGGTGGTACACACCTTTAATCCAGCACTCATGAGGTAGAAGCAGGTCGATCTCTGTGAGTTCAAGACCAGCCTGACTACAGAGAGAGTTCCAAAGCTTCACAGAGAAACCCTGTCTTAAAAAAAAAAATACAAGGGGCTGGAGAGATGGCTCAGTGGTTAAGAGCACTGCCTGCTCTTCCAAAGGTCCTGAGTTTAATTCCCAGTAACCACATGGTGGCTCACAACCATCTGTAATGAGGTCTGGTGCTCTCTTCTGGCCTGCAGACATACATGGAGACAGAATACTGAGAATACTGTATACATAATTAATAAATAGATCTTTAAAAAATACAAATGTACAGCCCAGCATGATGGTACATGCCTTTGATTTGAGTTCAAGACCAGCCTGGTCTACACAGCAAGTTCCAGGCCAGTGAGGGCCACAGAGTAAGAACTTGTCTAAAATTAATAATAATAATTATAAAGACATGGGGAAACAAGATGGCTCAATACGGCTCAAAAGGAAAAAGTACTGAACTTGAGGACAATGAACTCAATCCCCAGAACGCACACAGTGGAAGGACAGCACAAACTCCTGCAGCTGTGCTCTGCCCTCCACATGTGGGCCATGCACACATATGCACACAAGCACACACACACACGTGCGTGCCCACACACACATACACACTAAACATGTACCAGAAACAAGTTACAAAGACATTTGCCTATAGTCCATATGTCCACAGCCTAGCAGAACACAGCAGCTGCCATTTAACCAGGCAGTGATTAAATATTTCTGAAATCAGAAATAGAGCCAGAACTAGCACAGCCCACTCCCTAAAACCACTGCAGATAAAGGAGGTGTGTTCCTCCAGAAGGGACTAAAATGAGTGCTGTGCACCCCAAAACTCTTTCTGTTACGGTCCAAAGGAACTTCCCTTGCTGTGCTTAGGACTGTACCCCAAACTTCTGTCCTTTGGGAGACATGGAAGCTTGCTGTACAAACCGCAGACATACCAGGTTCCAGTGGGCGGCCATGTCTCCAAGTTGGCCCAAGAGAGAGCATCACCAGGGAAAAGTTCCCATCTCATCTCAGGGAGACAGTTTCCATGAGGAAGTCCTGCTGTGTTCATATGCTAAGCCAGAAACCCAGGTGTGTTCCAAACACTGTGGATCACTGGTTGGCCACTGGTCAGGTCTGGAAGGCTTTGGAAGGCTCCAGCATCAAAGCAAACACGGGGCATCATCTGATCTGCCCTTCCATGTCCCTCCCACCTGAAACCCCAGCAGGCAGCCTAGGGACCAAGGAACCTCAAGTAGAAGCAGAACACGAAGGGTGAATTGGGCAGGAACCCCCTTTGCATCCTACCAATGGATCTGAGAAGGGTAGGTAATAGAGTTGGAAACACCCACATAGTGTTAAATAAAAATAATAATAAAATTGAGGACATCGAGACGGCTCAGCAGATAAAGGTGCTTGCCACCAAGACTGATGACCTGAGTTTATTCTCCAGAACCTACATGGTAGGAGAGGAATGACTACCACAAGTTGTCTTCAGACCTCCAAATGCACACCGTGACACATGTATTCTACTCATATTCTCTCTCTCTCTCTCTCTCTCTCTCTCTCTCTCTCTCTCTCTCTCTCTCTCTCTCTCTCCCTCCCTCCCTCCCTCCCTCCCTTCCTCTATCTATGTTTTCCTTTCTCATAAATGCCATTTTACAAAAAGTTTAGGCATTCCCTACCTGTTTTTGTATCCTGATGAAGTGCTACACCAAGCATGTCCCATTCTTCTACGAGTAAGTCAAGCCCCACATATTCATATCGAATTACCAGTGCACACAGTTGAGGAAGCGGAGGCCTGTGGCAGTTCTGCAAGCTTCTCAAGGTCACACTGCCAAGAGGCACAGTGGAGGCTGCCTCTCAACCTGCCTGTTTGGGGGACTCTGATATGCCAAAATCACAGATCCTCACAAGACTGCTACTCTTGGTGTTCCCGCCTGGGCAAGGGGGAAGTTAGGAAGCACACCTTGCATCCTCAAGGAGGGAAAAGAGGTCAACAACTGTTGGGATGCTCTACTCTGTGGTGTAGTTGCCCGTGCTCCTGTAAGCAATGCACCATCCATGCTCCTGGGAGTGACCTCCACTATGTTCTTGGCTTCACCAGGCTGGCCTCGGTGAAATAGTTTGCCTGGTCTGTGGCTGCCTTCTCTGTCCGGAGTGAAAGGGAATGGACTCCCAGGCATCCAACAGTGACTCTTCTGAGCACTTTCACCAGTATAGACCTGGTGACTGGGTCAGTGGAAGAGCGCTTGCTCCTGCCCTTGGTTCAAGTTCCAGCATTCACGTGACAGCTCACACTGTTCCTTCAGTCCTAGGGGTTCTCATGCCCTCCTTTGGTTTCCATGGGCACCAGACACACATGCGGTATACAAACATACATGCAAGCAAAACACTCATACTCATAAAACAAATAAAAGAGAGAGAGAAAGAGAGAACTGGACATGGTGGACCACCTAGATCAATAACAGACCCTGCGCCAAGATAAGAAAAAAGTAAATAGCAACCGATGAGTGACACCCAAGGTTAACCCCAAGAAATATGTACAATTCTTTTTTTGTTTTTTGGGTTTTTTTTATTTTTATTTTCGAGACAGGGTTTCTCCGTAGCTTTTTGGTTCCTGTCCTGGAACTAGCTCTTGTAGACCAGGCTGGTCTCGAACTCACAGAGATCCGCCTTCCTCTGCCTCCCGAGTGCTGGGATTAAAGGCGTGTGCCACCACCGCCTGCCATGTACAAATTCTTGTGTGTGCTCACACACACATAAAGAAGTGAAAGTAGACCATCAACCTTCAACCTTCACCCTGTGCAGGCTGTCAACAAGGTCTAGAGACGTTCCGGCTGTCACCTGGGCAGACGTCAGCTCCAGCGCTACTCACCGAGCAGCTCGGGACAGTCCTGAGCTTCTCTAAGAGCAACCTGGATCCACACCCAGAAGCCAACTGTGCTCAGGTGAAGAAGCCCCAGCGGCCTATCACCAGCAAAGACGGTGTCTTAGTTAGGTTTCACTGCTATGATAATACACCGTGACCAAAAGGAACCAAAAGGGATAAAAGGGTTTGTTTCAGCTCACAAATGGGAGGTCAGAATCCATCACCAAAAGAAGTCAAGGCAGGAATAGAGAGCATGGAGGAATGCTGCTTACTGGTTTGCTCTCCACCACTTGTTCAGGCCTCTTTGTTTTACAACACTTGCCCAGGGATAGCACCACCCACAATAAGATGGGCCCTCCCACATCAATTATTAATCAAGAAAATAGCCTACACTACAGGCAATCTTATGGAGACACTTTCTCAATTGAAGTTCATCCTCCCAGATAATTGTAGCTTGTGTCAAGATGACAAAAACAGATCAAAGGAGAGGCCTGAGTATTGATGCTCCTCCACCCAGCACCCTCCTGTCAGGGACCTTCTTACTCTCGCTTCTAAGTTCTTCATGACAGGGTTTCTCTGTGCAGCCCTGGCTGTCGTAGAACTCGCTCTGTAAACCAGGCTGGACTCAAACTCACAGATATACCCTGCCTCTGCCCCCCAAGTGCTGGGATTAAAGGGCCTTCTTGTTCTCATCCCAGATCCAGGAGGGATGGCTCAGCAGGTCCATCAAGGATTTCAGGGGTTGGGGGCTCACTAGGTTGTTACCTTGAGAATTCAGCTTCACCCCGCAACAAGGAGGGAATCTTAGCCCAACTGACTGGTGAAGTTGAAGCAGGCAGGCAACTCCCTGGAAAGGTTTTTCTCCCCCTCCAGAAAGAGCCATAGGCTGCAATTAACATGGGGATCCCTCCCTTCATCTTAGAGAAATGAAGAAGAAAAAGAAGCTAAGAGGTTTCTGACCCCACGAGGCAGTCAGCAGTATTCGTCTTTCTGGAACTGGGCTGCATGGATTCTAGATTTTAATAGTTATTCATGTGCATATGTGGGGAGGTGTGGGGATAGGTCATAAAACTAGAGAGTGCCCATGAGAGGAGGAGCGAGGTGATGAGGAATGGAGGGGTGGGCAAAAGAATACAAGTAACAGGAAGGCAGAAAAGACGGGGTAAACTGGGGTGCAAAGAAGAGGGAAGGAGAATTTAAATGTGCGCTCATGTGTTTGTGTGTGTGCATAAGTGTGTGTGTGCAGGTGTGTATGTGCACGAGCATGTGTGCGTTTGAAAATGCCATAATGGAACTCAATACTTTATATGCTAACTTTAAAATAAGAATATAAGACTGTTGTTCACAAGATGAACGAAATGTGGATAAAATAAGGAAAAGGAGGTTAGAAGTGAGATGTCCTGCCGAGCGTCCCAGCAAGATGTCACACTCAGGGGGCCCTGGAGTTCTGGTGTGTCCCCTAAAAGCTTCCTTTAACAACCTGCCAACCCCAAAGACAAGAGCACAGCCAGGAAGCCACTCAGAGGAACAGGAGCAGGGATGAGAAGAGACATTTTATCCTTCACATAAAAACACGTCTGGATGTACCCTGATGGCTCAGCAGCTTTGCAGAGAAGAATCCACAGTGACCTGTCGCTAAGGAACAAGAGGGTTTGTGACACCTTCAACAAAATAATGGTTACTAAGGACAAAACCCCACAGAAGGCAATGTGCTCTGTTTGGCTCATTCTTCCAGAGCCCATGGTGTAGACAGGGACTGTGCCCCCCCATCCTCTGTGCCTTCACACACACACACACATACATACATACATACATACATACATATATACATGCACACACACACATACACACACATGTGCGCACACACACATACATACATACACACACATGTGCACACACACACGCACCAGCCTGGAAACACTCCGTGCATGATTAGACGACACAAACAAGGAAGATGAATTTGACAGGGGTTACAGGGATCCCTGGGCTCTGGGCAATCTTTAGACTGTAAAAGAGGAGTTTGAACACAGGGAACCACAGAACCCCTAAAAAGGAGTGTTATGACCAGGACTGGGAGGGATCATTTCTGTCCATTTCCTGCGTATTCATTCCTTCAAACCCATGCCCCAGGGGCTCCTGCACCCCCACCCTGTACTAAAGGCTCAGTGGGGTGTCTGTCCTTGTAAATTTCACCCTCGTCTACAGAATTCCCTTGACCTCCAGAAAGCAGTCGATGGGGACACGCCCCACCAACGCCAGTTCCTTGGGGTGCACATTACTGAGCACACAGACCCACGCAAGGTGCATCTTTAGTCTCAGGAACAACAATCCCATGAATCTGGGCCTACTGCACATTTGTTTTATCAATGAAGATACCACAGTCAGAGAGGTTAAGTGATTTACCCAAGGACAACCAGCTACAGTCAGGCAGAATATACACTCAGACTCGGCAACTCAGCAATGGTCAGCACTTCGTTTCCCCGGGTTGCTTCCATTGATTCTGGATTCCTGAGCTTTAGCAGAGTTCTGTGCAAAGCAAGAAGTGAAGGAAGGCAGGGGTCTCTCCCAGCCACAAAAGTTTCACGACACTACACAGTCACTGTGCTTGGGACCAGGCTTTTCCTCCCACTCCCTTCTTGGCCTTTCCACCACGTGGCCCAGAAAACCTTCCAGAAGAACTAGCTTCCACTGGGATCTCAGAGGCCGTTCACCTGGCTCCGGTGATTTCGCGGGCCTCTTCAAAATGCGGTAGCCCCCGTGTAGAGTCGTGAGCATTGGTACAAGAGGCTTTAGAAGTTCGTAAGAGTGACCCCATACCAGAGCCACTGAGCTCCGATGTGGCCAGCTGCCACCCAAATGACTCAGGAGAAAGAGACCGCTCCCTCGAGGGGCTCATCAGCCGCTCATCAAATTGGTGAGACAAGCTTAGCCAAGCAAACATGGCGGGGAGCAAAGAGTTCAACTCCACTAACCATTAAGAAACAGTCAAGGTGGCTGCATCACCAAGGACAGCAGCCCTCGTCCGCCTCCAGGTACGTCTCTCCCCAACACAGTCTGCTGGAGCCACCTGGGAGAGAATCCAGCGAGGGAAGCCAAGCGGTCTCCACCTCATTTGTGCCCCCAGAAACAGCATAACACAGAGTCGCTCTTGGCTGAGGGAAAAAGCCTGGCAGAAGTGCCAAGAGGAATCCAAGAACTTTGCCTGGCTGTCCCCTTCTGTGGGGCTAGGGAGAAGAATGTGGGGACTGGGGTGCCTCCTTTCCATACTCCCAGAAGACTTGGAAGGGAGGGGCGAGAGCAGAAAGATGCGGGGCTGGTGACTAGTGCATACTGACTGCAGTCTCAGGCTGAGTACCGCAGGGCTTGGTAAGCCTGGTGCTGCTTATGTCCCCACCCGGAACCCTCCCCTAAGGGACAGTTTTGCACAGACAGTGAAGTCCCAAAGAGGTACCCCGACAGCTCTGGTCAGAATGGGGGTGTCTGCTTAGAGCTACTTAAAGCAACCCCACATTCTTCTCCTTCCAGGGGGCCTCGGAGGTAAGACACAGTCTAGCTGGGGCTGCTCCCCACCAGCCACACCTCGTGGGGCTTATTAGGAAGTCAACAGCACATAAACACAGTTCTTGCCACCAAGCATCCAGATCCCCGGGCGGTCCCTCCAAGCAAACACAATGCGCCTGCAGGAGTTGTTGCCCAGTTACCAACTTCACCAGGCGATGGCCAAGCATCCCTGGACCACCACAGCCCTGACCCACGTCCCAGCTGCCCCAAGATTACTTACACCTCTGTCTTCACCACCTGTGTGGGTGGCGAGCTCGTCCCGGGCTGGAAGCTGTGCGGTGGCTCCGTCCTGGGGCTCGCTTCCCGCTCGCAGCCCCAGCCTCAACCTCTTCTGCTCCGGAGCATCGTCCTCCCTTCTCTGCCGGCCTTCCCTGCCTTCTCGCAGCTTGCCTACATCTTCAGGGCTGCTAGGGGGGCTGGCCATGGCTTCAGGTGGGGGTTTTTAGTGCCTACTCTTGGGGACTAGGAAAGAAGCAGGCGCCTCCCGCTGCAAGCGGCCTCGCGGTGAAGCGGGGCTTCTGCGCTCGGGCTCGGGGTCCGCGCCGGGCAGCTCTGTGCAGCTCTGCTGGCTCTCCACCGCCCTCTCCTGGCCGTCAGGGGCACTGCGGGTGGACCGGCCAGGATTGTGTACCTACTACAGCAGGTACACAGTGGGCGCCCATTGAGGCAAAGCCCTGTCTCCAGCCAACTCACAACTGATGCCCTAGGAAGGAAACTAAAGGAGCGACGCCCGGAGAGTTTGGGAGAGGATGAACAGCACAGTCACTTTGGTGGTTGGCTCTATTTGTGTTTGGAATGGTTTGGGGCCGCCTAGAAAATGGCATGGAGAACTCTGGAGAGCACGTATTGAGAGAAGACTGGGTCTGTCAGCCGACACATGGGGTGGGGGGGGGGGCGGTAGGGGCAGGAGGTCAAACGCCTGCCTTCCCTTTATTGCTTTCCGTCTTTTTCTCAACTAGTTGTTTGTTTGTTTGTTTGTTTGTTTGTTTGTTTGTTTTTCCTGAGACAGGGACTCACTATGTAGACCAGGCTGGCCTCAGACTTACCCTAATTTGGCTTATTAACTTATGGCAGAAGGGTCAGTTCTTTCCTTCCACGGCGGGTCCTGGGATGCACTCAGCTCCTCAGGCTAGGGCAGCAAATACTGGTACCAGCTGAGCCTTCCTTTTCTGTTTGTTTTATGATCATTGGTGTTTTGCTTGCAAGTATGTCTTGTGAAGGTGTCAGAAGCTGTGGGAGTGGAATTACAGACAGATGTGAGCTGCCATGTGGGTGCAGGGAATTGAACCGGGGTCCTCCAGAGCCATCTCTCCAGCGCCAAGCTGAGCCTTCTTGATGGCTCTGGTTTTGTTTGGTTGGGTTGGGTTGGATTGGGTTTGGGCTTGGGACAGGGTCTCTTCTGAAACAGAAGCTCCTGGATTCCCTAACTAGTTGGTTAGTGAACCCCCAGGACCTGGTCTATACCCCACATTACTGGGACTACAGGTGCTCACTGCCATGCTCCCTTTTATGTTGTTGCTAGGCAACGAGCTTTGGTCCTCATGCTTACGAAGCAAGCACCTTACCCACTGAGCCATCCCAAGAATGGCACGTACCAGATGCTCAGGAAAACTTACTGGGCACGAAAGTGAATCCACTCCAGGTGTCATCTCTCCCCAGCAGGGACCAGCCCGTCACCACACGAGGGCCTGAGAGTCTGTCTGTCTGTGACTGTCCGTCTTTTCTGAGGCAGCCCTATGGCGAGTAACATCAGACAGAGTGGGAGTCTGACATGCTGGGAACACTGCCGTGGCTGGAGTGTGACGGCAGCACTTAATGGCCAAAGGTGACTGCGGAGTCAAAACCAGTCAGATTCTGGGTCAGGTCTGGCTCACTTGGGTCTGTGGTGCCCGCCATGAGTCTCCTGCGCTTAAAAATGAGGCAGATTGATAGTCTCTCTGACGTGGCCAAGAAGGGCTTTCGCTCGAACTTGAACAAGTCAGAAGTCTCGCTTGAGTCACAGAAACATGGAATTGTGTCCACTCAGTTGCTTCCCAGAGTTGAGCCAGACTGCAGAGCAATGGCGGGGCACCAGTGGGAGACACAGCACTGTGCTGCCTCGGCGCAGCCGGAGGAGTTTCCCTCCCCCTTCACCTACCCAGGCGAAGCTGATCCTCGACTTCTCCACAGAAAAGAATTTCAGGAGCAGCCACTATGGGGCTATATATTAAGGCATCCTTGGCAGATTTAACCACAGGTGCTATGAGGCTACTTGGAGAAGCAATAAGGAGTGCCTGAGAGGTGGGCGTGGCCTTCTCAAAGGAGAGACTAAGTGTCTCCAAAGTGGCCATGCATTCTGTTTTGGTGGCTATGAAGTTTCATCTCATCTGCTGGCTGAAGAACATTTTTGGTAAATGAGATCACCGGATGGTTCCTGGGGTGCACTGGGTGGAGCTCCTGGGGTACATTGGAGTTCCCGGGGTGCATTGGATTGGGCTCTTGGGGGTACACTGGATGGGGTTCCTGGGGTGCATTGGATGGGGTTCCTGGGGTACACCAGATGGGGCTCTTGGAGCACATTGGATGGGACCTCTGCTGATAAGGTAAGCTAAGGCCATGGGGCCTTTGGGAAAAGATAAGATGGACAAGGGCCACGGTAAACACCAGTTTAGTCTTGTTTTTGAGATTCCCAGGAAAATCTTGGGAAAGAAGAAGGCCACACTTGAAGGTCAGACAGGTACAGTTTATCGCTATTTTAACACTACTATTGAAAATATCTTTATATACAAGGAATATCATCTCTATACATGCAACCTTTACAGCAAGGCCTAACTGTGGTAGAGTTCTTACTTTCAACTGGTGAGCAGCTTCAACAGAATGTCTTCCCTCCTCCTATGTCCCCTTAATCGTCTGTCTTTCTGCCCCACCTCAGAACCCAGAGGAAGGAACTGAGGGGAAGGTCAGAAGCCTTAACTGTGTGCTTGCTCTTTCTCCAGAATTGACCCCTTCATTCAGTGTAGCTACACATGGGCCAGAGGAAGCCATCAAACCTTAAATGAGGTCGCCAGGCTTGGTCTCTGAACTGACAGTAAGCCCAGAGAGCCACCGTTCAGAACTGGACAGACTGAGGTCAGATGACCACTCAAGTCCAGCGCACATGTGTCCCTGACTTTGTTCTGTCCCTTTCCTGCAGTGGCCTACAGGGATTCCAGCCCTGGTTGCCACACTAACACTGCCTGTTTGCCCTGTAAATGCACTGACATCCCTAGAGAGGAAACACCCTCTAGGACATCAGTCCCCAGCTGTCCAGCCCCATCTAACGTGTCCACAGTCCCTGTTGAGCCCTCCTTTGAAGCCCCTTGAACTCAATCACAGGACAATCACTGGGAGATTGCTCAGGGGAGAATGCACGTGCAGCATTGAGGACCTGAGTGGGAGTCCCCTGAAACCACACAAAGACAGACAGTGGTGTGCGCTGCAGTAGAAGTCCCAACACTTCTACAGGAGAAAGTCCCCAGAGCTCCAGCCTGACATGTGCCGTGGGGAACAAGAGGACCTGTCTCAAACATGATGGAAGGCGGGAACTGACACCCAAGGTTGTCCTCTAATTGTCACATACATGCCATGACACCCACATGCCTGCACTCACACACACACGGGGGGGGGGGGGGGCAGAGACAGAAAGAGGGAGATTTATTTTATCTTGGTGTGTCTGTGTGTGTGTGTGTGTGTGTGTGTGTGTGTGTGGTTTTTCAAGACAGGATTTCTCTGTTTAACAGCTCTGGCTGTCCTGGAACTCGCTCTGTAGAGCAGGCTGGCTTCAAATTCAGAGATCTGCCTGGCTCTGCCTCCCAGTGCTGGGATTAAAGGCGTGCACCACCACCACCTACCTATTGTTGCTTCTTTATAGATTTGTTTTTTGAGACAGTATCTCCCGTGTATTCCAGAATACCCTTGACCTCACAATCCTCCTGCCTTGGCTCCTAGTGTTGGGATTACAGACGTGAACCACCATACCCTGGAAACAGACTGTGTTCAAAGTGGTTTCAAGTTTACAGGAAAGAGAGTATGCCTACACTTTGCCCACTCCTAGAGCTGCAGGCCCTTTCACGAGTCATGCACACACAGAGCCTTCTCCCAGCTGATCTGATGTCAAAGTCTGGGATAGGGAGATGACTCAGTAAGGAAAATGCTGGCCATGTAACCATGTGGACCTAAGTTTGATTGTCCCATTAAAAAAATTAATCTAGGTATAGTGGTGTGTGTTTTTAATCCCAGCGCTGGGAAGGGCAGACAGGCAGATTCATTGGGCTCACTGGTCAGCTAGGTTGCCTTCTGGCCTACACACACACACACACACAAACACATGTGCATGTGCACCTACACACTTACTTGCATATACTCACAATCCCTCAATAAATAATAAATATCTAAGCCCTTCCACCAAAATGGGCACCAGCAGCCATGGAGAACTCCAGGCAGAAAAGCCAACATACATCACAATGAAGGCCTGGGACACACACACCTGCTACAAAGCACAACCCAGCTGTGGCCAAGATGGCTCCATCAGACAGCAGAAGAGCAACAGTAGGTACTGGTGATAATGGGACTCTTTCTGCAGCAGGTCTCAAAGATGCTGCGTTCTCATCCTTCCACAGTGAGGCTAATATATTTGAATATATTTGGCTCCCAGTTGGTAGAAGTATTTGATAAGTATCTTAGTTAGGGTTTTTATTGCTGTGAAGAGACACCATGACCATGGCAACTCTTATAAAGAAAACATTTAATTGAGATGACTCACTTACAGTTTTAGAGGCTCAGTCCATTGTCATCATGGCGGGGAGCATGGCAGCATGCAGGTGTGGTGTTGGCGCTGAGAGTTCTTACATTGATATGCAACACAAAGTCAACTGACAGTCTCACTGAGGGAAGCTTGAGCAAAAGAGACCTCAAACTCTGCCCCCACAATGATACACTTCCTCCAACAAGGCCACACCTCCTAATAGTGCCACTCCCTTTGGGAGAATTTTCTTTTAACTACAGTAAAGTGTGACCTCATCTGAGGAGGTGTGTCACTGGGAGTGGGCTTTGAGGTGTGTTGTGGTTTGAGAGAAAATGACCTCCGAAGGGAGGGCACTGTTAGGAGGTGTGACCCTGTTGTCTTAGTGTGTCCTCCTTGAAGGAAATGTGCCGCCATTCAAGTCAGACCCACTGTCTCAATTTATTTCCTGTTGCCTGTGCAAGATGTAGGACTCTCAGCTGCCTCTCCAGCACCATGTCTGCCCGCACACAGCCATGTCCCACCACGATGATAATGGACTAAACCTCTGAACTGTGAGCCACCCCAATTAAATGTTTTCCTTTATAATAGTTGCCTTGGTCATGATGTCTCTTCTCAGCAACAGAATAGCAACTAAGCTAAAGACAGGTGACCTTTTCCTCCCAGATCACACACTTTGATGCCCATGTGTCTTTGTTTATGACATCCTGGATTCTGCCCCTCTGGAATATGCCTCTCTCTCCATGGCTAGAGTTTGTGAATGGCACAGGGATGTTCAGTTGCCACCGGGGCTACCAGTGAAGTTTTCATCAGTTGAACCTGGAGGGTGCTATTCTGCCAGAGATTTAATATTGAAAAATGTCTTGTTAATTTATCAAACTATGAATGCCAGGCTGGCTGAGTAGCACATGTCTGCAATCCCGGCACCTAGGTGACTGAGGCAGAAGGATCAAAAGATTGGGGCCAGCTTGGGCTACACAGCAAGATCCTGTTCTCAAACAAATAGAAGACTGGAACGATGTTCTATCAAGTTCAAAAGTTGCAACTTTGTACACCTTTTTTTTCTCTCTCTGGGGTAACTGGAATCCTGCCTTTGGCTGAAGTTTAAGTGACTGATCTGTAAGGTTTCTGCTAAGCCACGCCCCCAGACCCTCACTGGGGCATTTGAAGCAGATGCTCCACCCCCAGGATCTTGTTCTTTCCTCCTCAGATGCTAAAGTAACTGGGCAGGCATCTGCCACAACCAGAAAACAAACAGGAAACCAGCCTCGCCCAGCTCCTACAGCCCTTCTTAGAGGCATCCTGGGCTCAGAAACATTTGTCTTGATTATCCAAATCTCCACCCCCTTGTTCTGACTAAGTGGGCCTGCAAAGTGCCCCATTGTTTTCTCCTGTGGGGTGCTGATTGCCACAAGAGCTTTTTAATACCCACAGCAGCTCCGACAACAAAGACTAATCCTTGCCTTCTCCCAGAATGACTGCACCGTAAATTGCAGAGCTTAAGAGAAGAGTGTTAAAGGCAATGCCCACGCAGCCTGGTGTGTTGAGACTTGGGAGGCGTCTTCCTGCGGGGCTGTGTGGTAGACTGAGAGCAGGGGTCCCGGAGAAGGCTGATGACCTGAGCTCTGAGGCTCCCACAGATGACCTGTAGCCCTGGCCACACACACACACACACACACACACACACACACACACACACACATTAGAACACTTTGTTACCAGCAGGTGGGGCTGTTTCAGGAGGTTTTAAACCGTGTTGAAGTAGGGACTAGTTAGAGGAAGTAGCTCTCTGAGAGCGGGTCTTGGGGATTCCAACCTGAGCCCTCGACTTCCTGACCTGCGCACATGCGAGCAAGCAGTGCCCAGCACTCTTCCTGCCACAGATCTGCCTGCCACCATGCCATCTCCGTGGTGAAGGAGGGGTCCTCAAACCGTGAGCCAAACTCGGTCTCTCCTCCCACTAGTGGCTTCAGGGAAGTATTTTAATCACAACAACAAGAAAAATAACCAATACAGCCTTCAGAGTCACCATCACAGAGTATGAATTCTAATTTTTCTCTAGATTATTCTCTTTAGATCATTGTGTAAAAGAGAGATGAAAATGAGTTCTTGTGGGCAGAGGGACAAAAATCCACAGTGGTTTCCTAAATTCTTGAACTCCCTGAAGTTATACATGCAAAACTCCATTCTCTCTGAGAGGGGAAATAGGATTCTATATTCGATTTGGGGGGTGAGGGGGTGCATGTGTATGTATTTGTGCACATGTGTATGTGGGCACAAAGGTGGCCAAAGTCAGTGTTGGATATCTTCTTCGATTTTCTCCATCTTAATTTTGAGACCGGGTCTCTCACTGAACCTGACGGCTACTGGTTCAACCAGACTGTCAGCCCACAAGCTCCAGGCTTTTCCTAGCTCTTCCTCCTCAGTGCTGGAATTACAGGCACACATTCAACTTCTATGTGGATGGGGTTTGAACTCGGAACCTCTTGCCTGTAGAGAAAGCACTTTACTGAAGGAGTCAGCTCCCAGCTCCCTGCACTCACATTTATAAGGCTGTCCATGACTCCCAGAAGACAAGAATCAATTCACATATGTATCCCAATATTTAATATACTTCAGTTTTGGGAATGATCAAGAAGAGAAAAGTAGAGGGGGCAGGATATTATTTGAAGAGTTTTGTGTGGCCTGTCCATCTTTCTTGCATTAACAAGGGTATTTGCCGATAGCCCAGGTTTTCAGATGGCCTGAGGAGAAAGCTCTTGATAGTTTTGATAGTTCCCAGGACTGGTAAGAGCCCTGGTAATAGTCGGGAAATAACAATAGCTGCTGATTGGTGGCATTTGCTATGGGTTAGGCACTGCTCTGTGTGTTTTCTGTCCATTAATGAGGTAAGCCTCCTTATAACTCATAGGGTGGATGCTGCCCTTCTCCCATTTCACAGATGAGGAAAAGAAAGCCTGAGAAGAAAGCCCGGTGCAGGACCAGCCAGGAAGAGATGGAGCAGAGACTTGTGTGGCAGCTGTCTGCCTCAACTGTGTGCTTGTAATCTAATAGGGATGCCACTTTCTAAAACTTTATGGTGACTTCAGTAAAATAAAACCATTCTGACTTGCCTGCTTATGCTAGCAAGGGTAATAATGTGTTTGAAATAACTCTCGGGTCTCAGGCAGCCTTGCCTTCACCGGCTTTCCCAGTCTCATCCAGGGGCCTCCTCACACAATGCGCACGAGGAAGCCTCACCAATGGCACATTAGCAGCAGGAATTATGACCAAGGTGTGTCCAGCTCCTATGTGGCACCTTCAGTTTCTACATAGACACCCTGCTCTGAGTAGAAGGAGCAAGATCCTGGAAGAACAGAGTCTATGTCCAGCACAGAAGACTAATAGTGACACCCAGTCACATCCAGAGATTCTCGAACCAGCTAGGTGCCCATGAGGTCAGGAATGTCTCAATTATCAACACAGAGTACAGGTGCCTATACCCTTAGGCTGAGCAAGAAGCTGAAACCTCCTAAATAGGAGTCTATTTCACTTTCCTTTCATGAGGGACTGCCCCCCAATACTATGACCCAACAACCACAGCGCCCTAACACTCCAAGTCCCAGTGCCACATTCGACGGCACCAGGATCCTCCAGCAGGGCCTCCACCACCAGGAGAATTGACACAGCCACAGCAATCCCCATTCCTACACGCTTCCACACGTACACGTCCACGAACACACACTAGTGAAGGATCTGGGAGTCTGAACAACGGCTAAACAGGCTGTCTGCCCTGTCCCAGGGACACCTCCTCTACATAGGAGTTGCTCCTCCCTCCCCCACTGTTTCTCCTTCTCTCTCTACTTTCTCTCTCCCCCACTCTTCCTCTCTACCTCACATTCATCCATCTTTCCTCCCTCTCCCTCTTCCTCTCTCTCCTGCCCCCCTGCCCTACCCTTCCTCCCCTTCTGATCTCTGCCTTCTGTCCTCAAACTGTACTCCTTGGGTTTTTGTTTGTTTGGTTGGTTTGGTTTGGTTTTGGGGTTTTTGAGACAGGATTTCTCTGTTTAACAGTCTTGGCTGTCCTGGAACTCACTTGGTAGACCAGACTGACCTTGAACTCACTGAAATCCGCCTGCCTCTGTCTCCCAAGTGCTGGGATTAAGGGCTTGTGCCACCACTGCCTGGCCTCTACTCCAGTTTTTAACAGCACCTTGTCCCTGTGGATGCACTAGGACCCCAGCCATGGGCTCGCTTCAGGAGCAGGATCCTGCCTTCACCATGGCCAGAGCAAATGTCCCTTCCTCCAGCCTGGAGAAAACTGAAGTCCACCTCGACCTGCCCCTTCTGTATCCTGCTCCTTCCCTTCCTTTCTTCTCCATCCTTCTTCCTACCCGAGTCTATACCTGTGGGTATGTCAAACTTCAGCCTAAGGAAGGTTGCTTTGGTGACAGAAACAGGGTTATAGTCAGCTGGCTGAGGAAACAGCCTGTGCAGGCTCCAAGCTCAAGCACCCCTGTGGTGACATCTTTGCCCTGACGTCTCATTGATTTGGGTATCAAGCCCCCCGAGAAGAAACAAAGGTCAGAAAGGGTTAAATACAGAGATCTCACTGCACACATGGGCCCCAAGATACACTGACTCAAAATGATACTGCCTGGCTGCATTATCCACTTTTCTCATTCCTCCAAATGCCTTGTGGGAAGCAGTGAAAAGAAGGGAGGGTTTGTCCGGGCTCATGATTTGAGGATAGAGTCCATCATTGTGGGGAAACATGGCAGCAGGAGCCTGAGGTCACATTGTACCTGCAATCAAGAAGTGGATAAACATGAATGCTGGTTCTCATGGTGATCCTGAGTCCTGGGCAAGTTGACAGGAAGATGAACATTACACTATCCCAGGCCAGAGCAGGGAGGCACTGGATACTGACTAGACCAGGAGGCCCAATGCCGACTGGAGACTGACTAGGAAACCTGGTACAAACATTATGTATTCTTCCTCCTCTGCTTTCCTGACTTCTGCTCTTGTTCCCAACACAGGAAAACTCAACAGCACAGAAGCAAAATGGTGCCTCATTTAGGCCCGTGTGTCTGGAGTCCAGAGACCCCCAGAATATCGGTTTTTCCTCTGCCTAGCCATTGACATTTGACAAGTATTTAATCACCATGTGCCTCAGTTTCCCCACCTACAGAATGAGAGCTCTAGGAGCTTTTGGTCCTAGGGGGTACGTTAGAACATAACTGACTTCCTGAGAGGGTTCTAGAAGTGTACCTAGAAGACCAAACCCTGGATAAACTTCTGCTATCACATGTATGGCAACCATCTGATATCATCACCAGCAGCCTATGAGCAGAGAACCCAGACATCCCTTCTCTCATGAGAGTATCAGGACAAAGTCTGGGTTCAGCAGGTGTGGGCCCCAAAATGGTGTCTGTTGATAGGATGGGAATTTTGCCTTCGGAAGGAGGTTTGTTTTGTATAATACATACACCATCCAACAGCCTCTGGCAAATGGCATTGATTTTTCTTCACCTTTTTAATTATGGCAAAATTTAAGACTGGGAATGTTTTCACCCCAGCTTGGCTCAGCCGACATCCAGGAGAGGCCAGAGCCCCAGAGTGAAGCAGATGCCTAGAAACCACCTTTGCTAAACAGCACTGACTCCCGAGCTGAGAGCCTGGCCTTTGTAACTGATGGGATCCAAGGACGCAGGGCCTGTACGAGGAAGCAGGTCACTATAGTGTAGCTTCGAATCTTCTATCTTGTCCTTGATGCCCCTCTTTCTTCCTTCATTCCTCTTCCATTCTCTCTCCTCCTTCCTCCCTCTGTCACAAAGTGAGCAGCTTTACCCCCCCCCCAACTCCCCACCATAATTTCTGCCTCACCACAGACCAGGAAGCAACAGAGCCAAGTGACCATGGACAAGTCCCTCAGCGTCAAGTGACCATGGACAGGAACCTCAGAACCAAGTGACCATGGACAGGACCCTCAGAGCCAAGTGACCATGGACAGGACTCTCTGACTGTGAACCAAAAATAACGCTGTCCCATCCTAAGTTGGAAACTTTGTCCTACAAGGAAACAGCTAACACACTTCTGCTTTGCCTGTGTTACACAGACATCATGGGGTTTCCTTAGGTTGTCTCATTGGAACACTGGGTGGCGTACTGTCGGAGCTTGGGCAGCAGGCGCTAACACTGTTACCACCCTGGCTTTCTAATACGTGGCATTATGCTGCTATGTGTTCAGCATTTTCAGCCTTAAGTAATATGCCTCCTGCTATAAGCTTCTATGAGCCCTTTTATAAAGGAAAAACAAAAGCAGAACACAAGTCAATTTTGTAAAAGGACCTCCTCAAATATAACATTTACAGGGCAGAATTACCTAACGGGTTTTTCTGCTAATGACCCTCGCTTGCAAATTCAACTGTCTTATTCAGTAATATTGTTGCATGTGTTCAGTGCATGTGCCGTCCACCCCAGAGATCTCACTTCTCAGGAAACACTCCGGAGACAGGGCCAAAATGGTACTGGAGGAAATGCATAGCAAAATCAGAGAAGAGCCGGGACCGAAAACTGATGGCATGTCCACCATGAGAGGAAAAGGTGACACATGTTTGTGAAGAGCCAGAAAGTGACCAAAAACTGGAGGAAACTTTAACATGCCAACATAGGAAGGCCTCTAAGCCATGCTATTCAGGAAAAAAAGAATTTCAGGATGTAGTGACTGTGTTTGAGATACATCCATAAATAAACACATTTTCTGTAGTGAACTAACTGGCTAGCCACTTACTAGTCACCATAGTATCAGGGAAGGGCCTGGAAGCAAATGAACCTAGAATATTTGCTGACTACACTGAAGGGCTGGATAGTGGCTGGCATAGGGCAGGTGGTACAGGGTACAGGACTAGAAGTAAGAGGGCGTCTCCACTTGAGAAAAGTTCTTCCAGGATTACGGTGGGTTTCTTGTGTGAGTTTCCTGCAGCACACCCACTGGATGTACCATTTAGGGAGGCCAGCAAGAGCCTCTGTGCAGACTCTGCCAGGGAGAGAGGAAGGGAGGGAGGGAGGGAAGGAGGGAGGGAGGGAGGGAGGGAGGGAGAGAAGAAGAGAGAAAATGCTGTGAGCTCTGGGGTCCCTTGGGCAGCTTCCAGGCACCCACATCCATCCACCGTGGGCAGACTTCACCCTTGTAGCAAGTGCAGTATTGACCAGGCCTCTCGGGCCTTTCTGGCATCTTTCAGTGAGTCTGAACTCTCACTGGGTATAATTTTCTCAGCCTTGCCACAGACCTTCCCACAGAACCCAGAGACTCTCCTGAGTTAGTAGGAAGCTCAGCAATATTTCTTCACTGACAAATCCAGGCAATTCAGCTCTGTCTCCAGGAATGTAAGACGACTCCGTGCTGAGAAAATACCATCAGTCCCCTCCACAGCAAAGGCTGATGCCACACACAGAGAGGTTTTTCCAAGAAAGAGAACTATGTCCCCTTTGCTCCATAATCCAAGAAGGAGATCAAACACAGGTCCTCACATGTCAAAGGAGGCTCTATGGCATTTGTCCTTCTTGGCTTCCAGCCTGCATTGATCACTTCTAGACAAGCAATGACATTCTGTTTCCAGTGCAGTCGCCCCATGTCGGACTCATTTGCCTGAGTTTAAAAGCAGCCAGGCAGCTCTCTCTCCTCCAGCCCGGCAAGATGCCCAAGAGAAAGGCCAAGGGGAAGAAGGTGGTCCCGGTCCCTACCGTCGTGAAGAAGCAGGAGGCTAAGAAGGTGGTGAATCCTTCATTTGAGAAGAGGCCTAAGAACTTCAGCATTGGGCAGGATATCCAGCCCAAGAGAGATCTCACACGCTTCGTCAAATGGCCCCGCTACACCAGGCTGCAGAGGCAGAGGGCCATCCTCTATGAGCGGCTCAAAGTTCCTCCTGCCATTGACCAGTTCACCCAGGCCCTGGACTGGCAAACAGCTACCCAGTTGCTTAAACTTGCCCACAAGTACAGGCCAGAGACCAAGCAGGAGAAGAAGCAGAGGCTGCTGGCCCATGCTGAGAAGAAAGCTGCTTCAAGCAGGCATCAATACAATCACCACTTTGGTAGAGAACAAGAAGGCTCAGCTGGTGGTGATTTCCACGACGTAGACCCCATTGAGCTGGTGGTCTTCCTGCCTGCCCAGTGTTGGAAGATGGGGGTCCACTACTGCATCATCAAGGGAAAGGCCAGGCTGGGGCGGCTGGTCCATAGGAAGATGTGCACCACTGTTGCCTTCACACCGGTTAACTCAGAAGACAAGGGTGCTCTGGCCAAGCTGGTGGAGGCTATTAGGACCAACTACAAAACGACAGATATAATGAGATCCACCGCCACTGGGGAAGCAACGTCCTGGGTCCTAAATCTGTGGCTCGAATTGCCAAGCTGGAAAAGGCAAAGGCCAAAGAACTCGCCACTAAACTGGGTTAAATGTACTGCTGGGTTTTCTGTACACAAATATAATTACAAACCAAAAAAGAAGAAGAAGAAGAAGAAGAAGAAGAAGAGGAGGAGGAGGAGGAGGAGGAGGAGGAGGAGGAGGAGGAGGAGGAAGAAGAAGAAGCAGCAGCAGCCAGGCAGAGTTATCTGTTCTTCTTGTTCCTGATCAACCTCAAACACAAAATCCACAAGTCAGTAATTTAAAGTGTGGCCCTGCCTATGAGCTGGTCACCTTTCTCCCTCGGCAAGCATTCATTGCCTTACACGTGATGCTAAAAGCCTTGCTGGCCACCGTGAAGGGTGACAAGAGAGATGAAACACACTGTCTTCTACATGAGGACGTAGAGTGTAGTATTTACCTGTGCTTGGAACTGAGGGTGTCCCATGGCTGCCTCCCCAGCTCTTCCCAGGTCTTGGGCTCATCTCTGTCCCTCAATATCTCTATGTCGCATTTGTTCAAGGTCTGTGAAGATGTTCCCATTGGGACTTGACTTGTTCTCCATTTTCAGGTTGTCTCGTGAAGAGCCGAGAAGAGGAAGGGCTCTGTTTACTAAAATGCTTGCTCAATCCTGAGGATCTGAGTTAGATTCCCTAAAGCTGATTTTTAAAAAGCTGTGTGTGGAATGCAAGCTTGTAATGCTAACACTGGAGAAGGTGCACTGGGAAGGATCACTGGGCCTCACTGGCCAGCCTGCTTAGCCTACCAGGTTCCAGGCAAGTAAGAGATCCTGTCTCAAAACTGAAAAGGCAGGCAGCTCTAAGAAGTGACAGCTGGGGGTGTCCTCTGGCCTCTATATGTAAATGCACAACCATGTATATGTACCTTAGTAAACATAAACACACATATGTGTACACACGCGTGCGCACACACACACACAAACCTCCTTTTCTCTCCATTTCTCCAGACAACTTATGAACTCAGCCACATTCTCATCCCCTGTTCAGCCATGACTTCACAACTACAAGTGGTCAAGAAGAAATAAGGTGGGGTTGATCCATCGCTGGTTTTCCAGCAACTATAAGACTTCTTGGGTCTCTCTGTTCTAACTTCACTCTCATTTCTGCCATAGCAAAGCTGTATGTTGCACTTATTCCAGAGAGGAGCTGGAGTAAGGGAACGGTGTTCTGGAAAGTGTGTGACCAGAATTAAACTGTGGTGGAGTCGGTCCTCAAAGCTTCCTCCTCTGCTCCCAGTCCTCATTCATGGAAACACATAACTAGCCCAGACTACCTGAAGAAATGGAAAGACCCAAGTCAGATCAGTCATAGACTACTGGTCTTGGTCTAAGGGGAACAGAAATCCCAAATAGACCAGTCACAACCCGACTGTAAAAGGTTTTGTTTTTGTTTCTACAGGAAATGAGAGGCTGTGGGTTCATTCTGGGCTAAGAAAAATCAGGTTTGATCAAGGAGGACCCCCTGAGAAATCTCTGATAAGAGCAGATGACCCAGATTTCTGAGTTCTACATTCAGAACAGTTTCAAGACTGCTGGCTAAAATGACCAAGCCTCACAGAATACTCCAGTCAGGACTTGATCATAATTTTAAATTTTCTTTAGGTCCCCATAAGATTAACAGCACCCCAATCAGGAGCAAGTAGTCTGGAAAACTATGCCCACATTCCCAAAAAAATAAATTACGGATATTTGTCTTTGTTTAGAGTGTTGGTGGCAAGTTGTTATGGATAATGGTCAGGAAAAAGCTAAACAAAAGACATTGGGTTCAGAGTTCTTGCTTTGAAATAAAAGGGGAAGTGCGGTTGGAAAATAGTCTTGCACTTTGTAAAGATTTGTCACTTGTATTTTAATAAAATACTGATTGGCCGGTAGCCAGGCAGGAAGTATAGGCAAGGTGACCAGGCAGGAAGTAGAGGCAGGGTGACCAGAGCAGGAGAATTCGGGGAAGAAGAAAGGTTGAATCTGCATCACCCAGACACAGAGGAAGCAAGATGAGGATGCCTCGCTGATAAAGGTATCAAGCCACATGACTAACACAGACAAGAATTATGGGTTAAGATGTAAGATATAGGAGTTAATAGGAAGCCTAAGTTAACAGGTCAACCAGTTTATACCTAATGTAGACCTCTGTGTGTTTCTTTGGGACTGAACAGCTGTGGGACCAGTGGGGACAGAAACCTCAGTCAACAGAGAGGGAGCAAGGTGAGCTGCCCCATGGTCTAGACACACTAGCCCTTCAGTTCCCTCTCTTGCTTCAGTCGTTCAGAGGCAGAGCACTATGGTTTGATCCTGAATGTCCCCCATAGGTTCATGTTTTGAATGTGTGGTCTCTCCCTGGCAGTGCTAGAGTCTCTTGGGTTCTTAGGAGGTGGGGCCTGGCTAGCAGAAATTGGTCACTAGGGGCAGGACTTTGAATACAGCCCCATTCCTGGTTTCAGGCAACACTTTCTGCTTCCACATCCAATCCATCTGCCGCCCGCTCCCACCATCATGAACTCACGAAGCCTTTCCCTCCGTGAAGGATACCACAAAGTAATCCTTTTTCTGCTAGGTTGCTCATGGGTAGTGTCCCATCTCAGTGGCACCAAAGTTACCCAGAACCTAAAATGGACACCTCACGCTGAAGTGGAGATGCCTATCACTCCAGTCTTTGCTGAATCCATGCCTGTTTACTGTAACTGGTTCCCAAAACCCAGATATGTCAGACACTCCTGTTGTCTAAGAGTTGGGCTTTCCAAGGAAAACTGTGTAATGTGAAAGACAGTGCCAGGGACTGGAGAGGTGGTTCAGTCAACAAATGCTTGCCTTGCTGAAGCGGCATTTCAATTGTAGTTTAATAAATAAAGACTGCCTGAAGATCTGAGAGTAAAACAGTCCCACTGGCCAGCCTTACAGACCAGATTTTGGTAACCCACACCTTTAATCTCAGTAGCCACAGCAGTTGCCATAGAAACTGGGCAGTTCATGCCTTTAATCACGGTGGTGCACACCTTTAATCCCAGTCCTAAAGAGAATTACAAAACAGGAAAAAATAGCTCTCAAGTCACAGGTCGCCTTCTAGAGATTCCTGGAGGCAGGATTACCATTTCAGACTGAGGTCGAAGTAAGATCCAGTGGCTGGCTGTTTTGCTTTTCAGATCTTCAGGTTGAGCCCCAATTTCTGATCCTGAGTTTTTATTAATCGTGAGGACCTGAATTTGATCCTCAGAACCCACACAAAGAGCCAGACATGGTGTTGTCTCCAGCAGTAGTTGGGGAGGTGAAGACAGAAGATCCCTGAGGCTGACTGGCTAGTCAGCTGAGCTTAATCAGTGAGAGCTCCAACGGAGAAGTCCAGTCTCGAAAAACAAGGCGACCAGCTGGAGTGCTCACAATTCTTCCTAGATGCCAAGAGATTAGAAAACCTTTAAAGCATTTTGTCAAAGATCCCAGGAAGAACAGGCTGTTTCCACACTCCAGAAGAGACTAAGACACAGAGAGATTCACTCTTTCCCCAAGTCAAGGGCAGAGGCGGGATTCCAGAAATATCCCTGGAAGATGGGTTGGGTCTCAGTGGATAGACTGGCTGTCATCTCCCCAGTTCTAGTCTTTCTTAATTCCCATACCCAAAGTTCTGGCTTATTCGGGGTTGGGGGCCTTTTCCACAGAGAGACAAAAAAAATAGGACAACTATAATTATAGGTCCCATGTCAACCTTATCCTTAGGGCGTCAGAGGACCTGGTGATGGCCCATCTGTCCGTATCTGCTGTAGGCTCCTTCCCTGTGTATGGTGGATCCGTGAGATGACACTGAAAACCTGCAGAGCTATAGGGGAGGTGAGGACCATGGGGTATGTGAAGGCACCCTGGCCAGCTCAAGTGTGGTGAGCATGGCTCTGGCAAGCCATGCCCTTCTCTCCAATTCCTTCTACCTTGAAAAAAAATTACACTCCTAAAGCTAACCACCAAAGTCTATTCACTTATTTGACCACTTCCTCCTCCTGAGGCTGACTGCCATGGTCCAGCTATCAAAGTATTGAAGTCCAGCAATTAAAAGCCCCTTTGGATCACATAATTAACATATGCAATCAAAATTAAACACCTCATCCTAACACAGGGTTTCCCTTTGTATCTTTATAAATTGCCATTTGTCACTGAGCCATGTCTGTCTCCCCTCTGTCCAGAGGCAGCCCTATGTCCCTCTGGGACAAATATCCCTGTTCCTTTCCCTTGTTCCCATCCCCTTTTTCATCTTCTAGCTCCCCTACCACTGCATCCTAGCCCATCCTAACATAACCTCTCCTTTTCTTCCTCTTAAAAATTGCACCTGCAGGCTGGGCAGTGGTGGCACACACCTTTCATCCCAGCACTCGGGAGACAGAGGCAAGTGGATCTCTGTGAGTTGGAGCCCAGCCTGGTCTACAGAACAAGTTTCAGGACAGGCTCCAAAGCTACAAAGAAACCCTGTCTCAAAAAAAAATACACATGCAAGGTCATTTGCTGCAGTTTTTCTGCCTGAGACAGAAAGCAGCCACTTTAACTTTTCTTCCGATTAAAAAAAGATTTCTCTGTGTAAACAGATGCTTAGGTGTGGTTTGTGCCTAATCTGGGGTCCAGGAGGAAGCCCCACTGTGCAAGGGGTCTCCTTCAGTATGGGTCTCTCCACATTGACTGCAGGCTCCAGGTCAGGACCCACCTAAGGCTGGAACTTGTGGGCAGGCTCAGACGTGAGCAAGGGCACATCCTCCTGACCCATCTGATGAGCAGTCCTCGGGTTCTGTTGCAGGACCTGTAAGGATGTAAGAAGAAAATTGTTAGTAATCTCTGCATTGTGAGCTTCTTGATATGGGGTGCATTTGGCCCTTAGAAGGCCAAAAGACAGGGTGCCCCAATTTCCGAAAGTGCCAAGGACATATGTAAGGTCCCCTTCTTATTCATCCTCTCTACTTGTCCTGAGTGTGGTGGGTTATAGACACAGTGTAGTTTCCAGCTAACGTTTGGAGCCTTTGCCAGGTTTAGAGAAACTTTGTCCACAAAGGCCAGGACATTGTTGGACCCCAGGAGAGGGGCAACCCAAATCTAGGAGCTAAACTCTTGAAGGTGGCTATTGAAGTCCAGAGAACCAACACCCATGGGTTTGATCTCTGTGAAGTTCACTTCCCAGTGGTGCTTCCTCAGGCCGGATTCTGGGACTTTCCTTCCTCCTCTGGGCTTCACCTGTATACAAGTGGCAAACCTGGATATAATGTCCTCAACATGATTGTCTGATGTGGGAATGTCATATATCAATCTGTTGATTTCATTGGTTAAGCAATAAAGAAACTGCTTGGCCCTCATAGGTTAAAACATAGGTGGGTGGAATAAACAGAACAGAATGCTGGGAGGATGAGGAAGTGAGCTCAGACTGGACAGCTCTGCTCTCTGGAGCAGAGAAACCATACTCCGCTCTCCCAGGTAGAGGCGATAGCTCTGCTCTCTGAGGCAGACGGACGATGAAGCTCTGACCCAGGACGGACGTAGGCTAAAATCTCCCTGGTAAGCCATCTCGTGGGCTACACAGATTATAAGAAATGGGCTAGTCCAGGTGCAAGAATTAGCCTAGAAGAGGCTAGATAGAAATGGGCCAAGCGGTGTTTAAATGAATACAGTTTGTGTGTTGTTATTTCGGGGCATGAGCTAGCATGCGGCTGGGGTGCTGGGGACGCAGCCCCGCCGCTCCTATTACTACAATTGTCTACTTGACAGATGGAATATCTGGGCCTGTGTGACTCAGCAGTCTTGGTTGCCCCGAGATGGGTGGCCTGGCAGAGTTTGGTGACCGTCGGTCTTCTGACAGCAGCAGAGAGTACATGTGTCCTGCCTGGCTGAACCTCCACCCATTTGCCTCCTGGTTAAGACGCACTTGGTTTCTTCCTGTGTTCAGATTGGGCACTGGAGCCAATCAGACTCATACAGAGTAACCAAGCCCCATGGTTCTAGGGCTGCCTTTTGGGCAGCCAAGTTTGCTGCCTCATTCACTTGGGCCTCTGGGAATTCCCCTTGCTGATGCTCTTTGCAGTGGACAATGGCTACCTCACTTGAAAACCACAGGGCTTCTGGTAGGACCAGGATTTCCTCGTTGTTCTTGATTTTTCTTCTGGGTGAGATGAGAAAATCCTCTTATGATAGAGAGCCCTGTGGATGCGGTACGTAGCAAAAGTGTACCATCTTTCTGTGCACATGGTGACAGCCCTGTCCTCCCCCACCATCTTTCTGTGCACATGGTGACAGCTCTGTCCTCCCCCAAAATCTGTCTGTGTACATGGTGACAGCCCTGTCCTCCCCCACCATCTGTGTACATGGTGACAGCTCTGTCCTCCCCCCCATCTGTGTACATGGTGACAGCTCTGTCCTCCCCCACCATCTGTGTACATGGTGACAGCCCTGTCCTCCCCCACCATCTGTGTACATGGTGACAGCTCTGTCCTCCCCCACCATCTGTGTACATGGTGACAGCCCTGTCCTCCCCCACCATCTGTGTACATGGTGACAGCCCTGTCCTCCCCTCACAACTGTGTACATGGTGACAGCCCTGTCCTCCCCCCACCATCTGTGTACATGGTGACAGCCCTGTCCTCCCCCACCATCTGTGTACATGGTGACAGCCCTGTCCTCCCCCCACAACTGTGTACATGGTGACAGCCCTGTCCTCCCCCACCATCTGTGTACATGGTGACAGCCCAGTCCTCCCTCCACCATCTGTGTACATGGTGACAGCTCTGTCCTCCCCCACCATCTGTGTACATCGTGACAGCCATGTCCTCCCCCCCATCTGTGTACATGGTGACAGCTCTGTCCTCCCCCACCATCTGTGTACATCGTGACAGCCATGTCCTCCCCCCCATCTGTGTACATGGTGACAGCTCTGTCCTCCCCCACCATCTGTGTACATCGTGACAGCCATGTCCTCCCCCCCATCTGTGTACATGGTGACAGCTCTGTCCTCCCCCACCATCTGTGTACATCGTGACAGCCATGTCCTCCCCCCCCATCTGTGTACATGGTGACAGCTCTGTCCTCCCCCACCATCTGTGTACATCGTGACAGCCATGTCCTCCCCCCCCATCTGTGTACATGGTAACAGCCCTGTCCTCCCCCCACCATCTATGTACATGGTGACAGCTCTGTCCTCCCCCCACCATCTGTGTACATGGTGACAGCCCTGTCCTCCCCCACCATCTGTGTACATGGTGACAGCTCTGTCCTCCCCCGACCATCTGTGTACATGGTGACAGCCCTGTCCTCCCCCACCATCTGTCCGTGTACATGGTGACAGCTCTGTCCTCCCCCCACCATCTGTGTACATGGTGACAGCCCTGTCCTCCCCCACCATCTGTGTACATGGTGACAGCTCTGTCCTCCCCCACCATCTGTGTACATGGTAACAGCCCTGTCCTCCCCCACCATCTGTGTACATGGTGACAGCCCTGTCCTCCCCCCACCATCTGTGTACATGGTGACAGCCCTGTCCTCCCCCACCATCTGTGTACATGGTGACAACTCTGTCCTCCCCCACCATCTGTCTGTGTGTGTACTGGTGACAGCCCTGTCCTCCCCCACCATCTGTGTACATGGTGACAGCCCTGTCCTCCCCCCACCATCTGTGTACATGGTGACAGCCCTGTCCTCCCCCCACCATCTGTGTACATGGTGACAGCTCTGTCCTCCCCCCACCATCTGTGTACATGGTGACAGCCCTGTCCTCCCCCACCATCTGTGTACATGGTGACAGCCCTGTCCTCCCCCACCATCTGTGTACATGGTGACAGGCCTGTCCTCCCCCCACCATCTGTGTACATGGTGACAGCTCTGTCCTCCCCCCACCATCTGTGTACATGGTGACAGCTCTGTCCTCCCCCACCATCTGTGTACATGGTGACAGCTCTGTCCTCCCCCCACCATCTGTGTACATGGTGACAGCCCTGTCTTCCCCCCATCATCTGTCTGTGTACATGGTGACAGCCCTGTCCTCCCCCCACCATCTGTGTACATGGTGACAGCCCTGTCCTCCCCCACCATCTGTGTACATGGTGACAGCCCTGTCTTCCCCCCATCATCTGTCTGTGTACATGGTGACAGCCCTGTCCTCCCCCACCATCTGTGTACATGGTGACAGCCCTGTCCTCCCCCCACCATCTGTGTACATGGTGACAGCTCTGTCCTCCCCCACCATCTGTGTACATGGTGACAGCCCTGTCCTCCCCCCACCATCTGTGTACATGGTGACAGCTCTGTCCTCCCCCACCATCTGTGTACATGGTGACAGCTCTGTCCTCCCCCACCATCTGTGTACATGGTGACAGCCCTGTCCTCCCCCCACCATCTGTCTGTGTACATGGTGACAGCTCTGTCCTCCCCCACCATCTGTGTACATGGTGACAGCCCTGTCCTCCCCCACCATCTGTGTACATGGTGACAGCCCTGTCCTCCCCCACCATCTGTGTACATGGTGACAGCCCTGTCTTCCCCCCATCATCTGTCTGTGTACATGGTGACAGCCCTGTCCTCCCCCACCATCTGTGTACATGGTGACAGCCCTGTCCTCCCCCACCATCTGTGTACATGGTGACAGCCCTGTCCTCCCCCCACCATCTGTGTACATGGTGACAGCTCTGTCCTCCCCCCACCATCTGTGTACATGGTGACAGCCCTGTCCTCCCCCACCATCTGTGTACATGGTGACAGCCCTGTCCTCCCCCCACCATCTGTGTACATGGTGACAGCCCTGTCCTCTCCCCACCATCTGTGTACATGGTGACAGCCCTGTCCTCCCCCCACCATCTGTGTACATGGTGACAGCCCTGTCCTCCCCCCACCATCTGTCTGTCTGTGTACATGGTGACAGCCCTGTCCTCCCCCACCATCTGTGTACATGGTGACAGCCCTGTCCTCCCCCACCATCTGTGTACATGGTGACAGCTCTGTCCTCCCCCACCATCTGTGTACATGGTGACAGCCCTGTCCTCCCCCCACCATCTGTCTGTCTGTGTACATGGTAACAGCCCTGTCCTCCCCCACCATCTGTGTACATGGTGACAGCCCTGTCCTCCCCCACCATCTGTGTACATGGTGACAGCCCTGTCCTCCCCCACCATCTGTGTACATGGTGACAGCTCTGTCCTCCCCCACCATCTGTGTACATGGTGACAGCCCTGTCCTCCCCCCACCATCTGTCTGTCTGTGTACATGGTGACAGCCCTGTCCTCCCCCACCATCTGTGTACATGGTGACAGCCCTGTCCTCCCCCACCATCTGTGTACATGGTGACAGCTCTGTCCTCCCTCACCATCTGTGTACATGGTGACAGCTCTGTCCTCCCCCCACCATCTGTGTACATGGTGACAGCTCTGTCCTCCCCCACCATCTGTCTGTCTGTGTACATAGTGACTGCTCTGTCCTCCCCCACCATCTGTGTACATGGTGACAGCCCTGTCCTCCCCCCACCATCTGTGTACATGGTGACAGCTCTGTCCTCCCCCACCATCTGTGTACATGGTGACAGCTCTGTCCTCCCCCACCATCTGTGTACATGGTGACAGCTCTGTCCTCCCCCACCATCTGTGTACATGGTGACAGCCCTGTCCTCCCCCACCATCTGTGTACATGGTGACAGCCCTGTCCTCCCCCCACCATCTGTCTGTGTACATGGTGACAGCCCTGTCCTCCCCCCAACATCTGTGTACATGGTGACAGCTCTGTCCTCCCTCCACCATCTGTGTACATGGTGACAGCTCTGTCCTCCCTCCACCATCTGTGTACATGGTGACAGTCCTGTCCTCCCCCACCATCTATGTACATGGTGACAGCCCTGTCCTCCCCCACCATCTGTGTCATGGTGACAGCTCTGTCCTCCCCCCACCATCTGTCTGTGTACATGGTGACAGCTCTGTCCTCCCCCACAATCTGTCTGTGTACATGGTGACAGCTCTGTCCTCCCCCCACCATCTGTCCGTGTACATGGTGACAGCTCTGTCCTCCCCCCACCATCTGTGTACATGGTGACAGCTCTGTCCTCCCCACCATCTGTGTACATGGTGACAGCTCTGTCCTCCCCCCACCATCCGTGTACATGGTGACAGCCCTTTCCTCCCCCCACCATCTGTGTACATGGTGACAGCCCTGTCCTCCCCCCACCATCTGTGTACATGGTGACAGCTCTGTCCTCCCCACCATCCTTGTACATGGTGACAGCTCTGTCCTCCCCCACCATCTGTGTACATGGTGACAGCCCTGTCCTTCCTCCATCTGTCCGTGTACATGGTGACAGCCCTGTCCTTCCTCCATCTGTCCGTGTACATGGTGACAGCTCTGTCCTCCCCCACCATCTGTCTGTCTGTGTACATGGTGACAGCTCTGTCCTTCCTCCATCTGTCTGTGTACATGGTGACAACAGCTCTTCCCTCTCCCAGTGAAGTACCTAAGTTCACTTGGGGAGCTCAGCACCTCTTCTACTTCTCACAGCAGGACATCCGTTAGGTTGGGTCTGGTGGACTGGACCTCTCCAGTCATTCACAGGCAAACACGGCGGGGCTCTCTTGGGTTATTGTCTGGCAGCAGGCTGACTGGGCTGAATTTGTACAGGATTAGATGCTGGGCTGGTCCAGGAAAATAGTCTGATATTGTGGAGCACTGGATAGCTGCCTCTCTGGGGTCCTCCTCAAGAAGCCGCTACTAAGTGTGATGTGGTTTGGAACAATTCCTGGCCCTAAGTCTGTTGTCTACTTACTTTACTCGCATGGCTGAGGGGGGCAACTGCCAGCAGACAGCCCCCCAACCAGCAGAAACAGGATCCCAATAGCTGGGTAAGGACCCCCTTTGTAATCACTTACACAGGATAAGGTGTCCTTATAACTTCCACAGCTTATTTTCACTATCTCAGTCTAACTACATAACAAAAGCAATATTGGTTGCCCACTGGTTTTCTGGGGCATCTGGTGCCCAGTAAGCCTCACAGAAGCACTCCTGGGCAGCGATTCTTGGGGCTCTTGTATTACCTCACTCACCTTAGACAATTGACAGGTTTGGGCGGGGGGGGGGGGGGCGTTTGGTTGGTTTTGAATTTTCCAAGTCAGGATTTCTCTGTAGCTTTGTCTGTTCTGGAACTTGGCTCTGTAGACCAAGTTGACCTTGAACTCACAGATATCTATCTGCCTCTGCAGTTGTAAGTAGGCTGCTTGTTTGTTTCCTGGCTGCCTGGAAGCTCAGACCCGAAATAATCACACAGAAACTATATTATTTAAATTACTGCTTGGCCCATTAGCTCTAGCTTCTTATTGGCAAACTCTTACATATTAATTTAACCCATCTCCATTAATCTGTGTATCACCACGAGGCTGTGGCTTATCAGATAAAATCCGGGCATCTGTCCATCTGTCTTGGCAAAGCTACATAGCTTCTCTCTGAATCCGCCCTTCTTTCTCCCAGCATTCAGGTTAGTTTTCCCCCACCTAGTTCTGTTCTACTCTATCAGGCCAAGCCAGTTTTTTTTTTATTCATTAATGGTAATCATAGCATACAGAGGGGAATCTCTGTATGTTTAAATAAAAAGGAAGGTTTTAACTTAATAAAATTACATAAAACAAAACAGGTATCAAGGAAGAATTACAGTTACAATTCTTATATACACTTTATCTTTTATCAAAACTAAGGAAAACTATAACTATAAATTCTTCAACTCCATCAAAGACTCCAGAAGGATATGATATTACCTAAGTAAACAAGAAGTGTATTGTAAGCAACTTCCAAAACTCTAGAACTGACAGAAAATTGCCTCTGCCTCTACTGGAATTAAAGGCGTGCGCCGCCACCACCCAACTAAATTGGTAAATTTCCGAACAGTTGCCTTCAGTCATCCTCAAGAGGCCTGGTGGAAATTGTCCAAAGCCTCCTTACCTTGCTCAGTGTTTGGGGTCCCAGTCAGGTAGATTAATGAGGGCCTGAGGTTTTTCAGAGAATGACGGTTTCAGAGTTTTCCAGTTCATAGAGATCATTGGTTGAAAAGGAGACACAAACCATGAAATCGGAAGGAAGGGAGCTTTCAGGTCTTAGGTCTGTCAGAGGCAACTCCCTTAGTGGGAGGATGGGGCCTGCCTCTGCCCCAAGAAAATCTTCCCAGATCCCCCAGAACCACTCTGCATGCGTAGAGGGGTGAATGGGCCTGAGCTAGAAGGGACTACCTCACTACCATCCCCAACTTGGCCAGGGGAAACTATCCCTGCCTGCCCTCCTGCTGGAATGGACAGTGGAGGGATCAGGGAGTGGCTATTTCCTTCCCCCTGCAGGCCCTCTGCTTAAAAGCACTCAGATGGCAAGATGGACAAGAGGCCAAGCCCCTCCCTGCCTTCATACAGGAACTAGGACCTGGACTATGGAAGTAGAGAGAAAGAAGCCAAGGGAAGAAAGCAAACAGCAACACTTCTGCTCTAAGGACTGGGGGAGGTGCTCCAGTCAAGTGCTGCCGTCCCAGGGAGTGGAGCAAGGACAAGGATGGGGACCACAAGTAACAACTCCACACAAGCTGGGACAGAGCTCTCCAGGAGCAGGAGGGAGAAGGTGGGTTTCCTCCAGTGGGGCTGAGAGAACAGGTGGAGATTTGGAGTTTCTCTGGGTGGCCTGGCTGAACCAAAAGGATTTGGGTACCCAACAAGAGGGTGTGGGTCTTGGGTGGTATCGTTTACCAAGGGAAGTCACTGGTCAATTCGAGAAAGCTGATTGCGATGTCTGGCTCCCCCGTTCACCATGTTCCAAATGGTCTGAGCCCTCATTGGGCCAGTCAATTTCCTATAAGGTCTGGATTTTCTGGGCAAAAAAAAACGGACATCATATCTGTCTTTGTCCACAAAATCCACCTTAGGTCACTGCCAACATCACCATAGCAACAGCAACAGCCAGATGCCACAGCTACAGTCACACCAGAGGCACCAGTGGCCTCCATCTTGCTCATTCCCCTTCCCATGATAGATCTGTTTCTCCGACCGACAGAACTGACAGAAACACGGAGAGACAAAGCGCAAAGACAACAGGGGTCTCCATCACACGGACTAAAACTGGGAACCAGTGGCATCTCACATGTGTCCGGGACAACTGGAATTAGGGCTGCATCCAGCCCTTCCTAATGTCCTATGCAGAAGGTGCATAAATAGATTCACCTCTGGAGAGAACAGATTCAGTCTCCTGTTTAGGGTGGAGGCATCAGGAGCCTCTGGGTCCACAGGAGCGGAGGCAGAAGTTTCTGGGGCCCAGCAATATTTCAGGGTGCAAACCCCCTATGAACTGTCCTGTTACTCTTGTTATTCCAGAGGATCCCAGGCCCCCAGCATCTTTGAGAATCTTGCTAGCACCTCCAGAATGTCACAATGTAACTCTTTCAGAGAACACACAGACTCTTGAGCAAGCATTTAGGGAAATTCCCAGAGCTGCGGACGGTGATGTTAACTTTATTCTCCCTTGGGCAGATGTTGGGGTCTTCTGCTGGGCTCCTAGATCAGAAGGGTGCCTAGGTACCTCTAACAAGGCATCAGTAGTGCTAAGGTCTGGGGTCCTGTTACACCTTCTGATGTCAACAGCATGATGGAAACCAGGAAGGTTCCCAGTCCAGAGCCCCCCAGCTTCCCGTGACACACTGGACTCTTTCATCTCTATCCTCTCCCTCAGCCACTGATAGAAGCCTTTCCCAAGTTTCGGGCAGCCAAAATGGAATCAGGACTCAGCACTGTTAGGCTGGGAGTAATGTGATGGTGGTATACTTGCCTAGAAGACACAAAGGCTCTATATCAGCCCCCCAAAATCAGCATCATTTCAACAGTGTTGCTATGGGTCCCGCCTCCATGCCTGGACCACACTGGAAAGTACTACCAGCCCAAACCCTCTACACCCCTAAACACATAATGAGGGTTTCTGGGCCCAGAATCCTGGAGCCATGCTGACTAAGATTTCCCAACAGATTTTTCCACATCAGTCCACCTCATGGCCAAAGCTGCCAAAAAAGGTCACAATTACTATCTCAAGTTCAGAGTCAAGATCTGCATGCAGGGCACACAGGAACACTGACTTTAGCTTAACCCCAATAAAATAAAAGTGCAGAGTAGAGGAGAAATAAGGAAAGCCAGCCCCGAGGCCGCTCCCTGTCCCATAAAATGACAAATGCGCCATGCTCATGTCAGAAAGCCAGGCTGTAAAAGCCACAAGTGAATTAGGATGCAGTCCAAAGTGGTGATGTCATGTGAGTGTTCCTGTGAAGCTGTCGGCCAGGAGCGGGGCAAGTGCTCATCTGCCAGTCAACCGGAGGCCTCTGGCCCCCCCAGGCCTGCCAAATGGAGAGCGAGGCAGAAAATAGTTTGCCAGTCAGGACTTCCCCCAAGAAGGCCAGGGTAGCCAGGGACACAGCCACCTAAAAACCATCCCTTGGAGATGGGACACCACCCCATCTATGGGAAGACAGCCCTATTAGTACTCTGACCTGCTATGTTGTGTGTGTGCGCTTTCACATGTATGTGCTGCATGCAGAGGCCAAAGACGTCCCTGGCTCTAGTTACTCCAGCATGGTCCATTTTGGCTTTTTTTTCTTTCATGTGTGTGTCTGTGGTGTTGTATCTATGGTATTATGTGTGAGTGTGGCAACATACATGTGATTGCGCAAGTACATGCATCCATGCACACATGCGTAGAAGCCAAATCCAGAATCAAGTGCCTTTCTTTACTGCTTTCTATCTCACTGCCCCATCATGGGCTCTCTCACTGAAACTGAAGCTTGCTGTTTCAGATAGGCTCATATAATCCACATGCCTCTGCACCCCTGGAGCTGGGGTTGCAGGCCCATATCTGATTTTGGTTTTGCGTGTTTGTTTTATGAGTGCTGGGAATTTAAACTCAGGTCCCGTGCTTGCAGGGAGGGTAGACCCAACCACTGAGCCCCAACTCAACCATCAGCCCCTTCACCTTGCTTGTGAGACAGGGTCTCTCACTGGCTGGAACTTGACAGGCTGGCTGGCCAGTGAGTCCCAGGGATCAGTGTGTCTACACTTCCCCCATCACGTTACCTTGTGAGCATCACCGCTGCCTGGCTGCCAGTCTGGTCAAATCGGTGAGCTTCAGGTTCAGTATGAAATTCTGTCTCAAAAACAAAGATAGAATAAGTGACTGTTGAGTGTTCATCCCTACATGAGCTGTCCCCATCAAATGGCCCAGAAGGCTCAGGGGACATCTTACACGATGACGGAAAGAGTGTGAGAGCTGGAGGAGGGCAGACTGCTGTGCAACACTGTCTTCTTCTCACACCCAGGAACTCACAGCATCTGTGGTCACCTACCCAGGACCTGCACCAGATCAAGCCAGCAACACTCCAGCATAGATGTGAGAGGGACCGTCAAGCCCCACCCTCAGCTGAGGAACTATTTACATTGTTGGTTGCTGAAGGAACGACAGGAATTTTTCCTCTGGTGGGTCGCCCATGCCACAGTGGATGGCCCCATGCCTGTGTGCATAAAGACTCAGAGGGTAATACACAAAGCAGGAGGAGGGTATTTGGGGGTGAGGCATCGAGGGTTTCTGTGAGAGGAGTTGGGTTAGCTATGACCAAGATATATTGTGTATGCATGTGAAATTATCAAAAATAGCTAAAAATAGTCTAAACGTAATCATAGGAAGATGCAGAGCAATGAAGTAAGACATCAAACATCAACATCTCACACACACAAACACGAATGCACAAATGCACATGTATACACACATGAACAATGAAGTAAGACATCAAACATCAACATCTCACACACACAAACACGAATGCACAAATGCACATGTGTACACACATGAACAATGAAGTAAGACATCAAACATCAACATCTCACACACACAAACACGAATGCACAAATGCACATGTATACACACATGAACAATGAAGTAAGACATCAAACATCAACATCTCACACACACAAACACGAATGCACAAATGCACATGTATACACACATGAACAATGAAGTAAGACATCAAACATCAACATCTCACACACACAAACACGAATGCACAAATGCACATGTATACACACATGAACAATGAAGTAAGACATCAAACATCAACATCTTACACACACAAACACGAATGCACAAATGCACATGTGTACACACATGAACAATGAAGTAAGACATCAAACATCAACATCTCACACACACAAACACGAATGCACAAATGAACATGTGTACACACATGAACAATGAAGTAAGACATCAAACATCAACATCTCACACACACAAACACGAATGCACAAATGCACATGTATACACACATGAACACGTACATGTACAAATGTATATGCACACATGAACATGTGCACACACATGAACATGTATACACATAAACAAGCATGCATATACCCCCACACATGAAACAGAATCCACTTAGTTGCTTGGGGAAGGATACAAAATCACCAAGCACTAAGGGAGGCCTAGACATGAGCTCCAAGATGTCTCTTGTACCTCAGAGCCTTTGTGTGTGCTTCTCCCTAGGCCTTCTGTCAGATCCCAGTCTCCAGAGCACTCTGGAGCTGGAGTTACAGGCAATTGTAAGCTGGGAGTCAACCTTGGACCTTCTGCAAGATCAGCAGTTGCTCTTAGCCACCGAGCCATCTCCCCAGATCCGTCTTTTTGTATTCATTTTGTGTGTTGTGTTGTGTGTGTGTGTGTGTGTGTGTGTGAGAGAGAGAGAGAGAGAGAGACAGAGACAGAGACAGAGACAGAGACAGACAGAGACAGAGACAGAGAGAGACAGAGCAGTGCCTAAGTGCCTTGGTCAAAGGACAATGTTAGATACCAGCCCTCACCTCCCACCTTGTTTGAGGTAAAGTCTCTCTTACTGCTGTGTACATGAAGCTGGTTGGTCCCAGCTTCCGAGGATCCCTTGTGTCCATCCTCCATCTCACCACAGGAGTGACGGGATTACAAACACATGCTGCTGCACCCAGTTTACTGGAGCCCCATGCATGCACGGCAAGATCTCTAACCACAGAGCCATTTCCCAAGCCTAGGGCTCTTTGCTCTGCAAGTCTCCCAGACCTGTGGTATCAGGATCCGCAGCTCTTGATGTGGAGAAGGTCTTGGACTGAGAAATTGAGACTTCACAATCTCTGGGGGTGTCTGGGAGCCCAGGTATCAGAAGTCTCAGTTTCTGACTATGACTAGTCACAGCCCCCAGGCCTGGGGGTCAGGGGTGGAGGAGTTCACTCTCTGGCCTAGGTAGAAATGACCTCGGGGTCATGTGGAGTGCACTCAGGCTGTGACAGCACCAAACACTGTGTGAACTGTTTCAGACAGCTCTGACTGGAGCTGCACCTCCAGGAGCTGCAGCCTTCAGCTGTGGCGGTGGTGCAGTGTTTGTCAAGGGGTCATGGAGTGTTCTGAACCACCAGGCTGACATGAAGGCAGCCATGCTGGCTATCTGACTGATTGTCCTTTGGTCCAGTGTAGCCAGGGCAGCGAGAGTCCAACCAATTAGGAAATCACACTGACTTACTCGCAATGTCTTTGCTTTACAAAAAATGGGGATCAGAAGTTATTACAATAAGAATTCATCATTAATGTTGGGAGTGATTTTAATAGATTCTAACCGTGCTTTAACAGTCTTGGACACCTTCTGAGAACCCCAGGGAAGGTTGAGTCCCCTCGCCTCTGTCTAAAGGGATTGGTGCTCACTCATCCTGACCCGTCTCTACCACACTGTTCCACAGAGCAGGGCACAACACATATCTTAAATACCTATAGCTTTGCAGAGAGCCATACTTCACACCCCAAACTCCAGTGACTTAGACATTTCATTATTTGTTCTGATGACAAAACCCCAGCTGGACCAGGCTGGGCAGTAAGTGTGCACTTCCATCCTGGGCACCAGTAGGGTTTGTTTCTCTGGAACTACAAAATGACAACCAGTACCAGGCAAGAGTTCAGCCTGAGGGCTGTGAGTCAAAAGGCTTTGTCCCTGCCCACACAGGGCTTGGATTCCCCAAGAGCATGACTGAGTCCAAAGAGAGCCAAGAGAAGCTGCTGTGACTTCAGGCTTTTCTAAGTGAGCCTTGGGGCTGGCAAGATGGCTGAGTAGGTAAAAGTGCTTGCTGTGAAGCCTGACAGCCTGTGTTGGATCCCCAGGGCCTACACAGAGGAACCAACTTGGACCAATTCTTCTCTGACTGCCACACTCACACCAAGACATACACACTTACACAGACACACAAATAAATAAACGTTAAAATAATAACAATAATTAACTAAACCTCCAGTGTCACACGGAGCCCCCAGTCTGATCCCTGTTCAGAGAAACCATCCCCATCACACGATTACAGGGAGAAGGGGCTTACATTCTGCCTCTCAGTCGAGGTAGAAAAACTTCTAGAACCTGTGACAGTCGTGGTATTTTCCATCACTTCTCCAGGCTGTTCCAATTTACAAGCTCAACTTTTAATATGCAGTGCCCACAAGCCACCCCCCGAGAGCCCCTTTGGGAGTTTAGAGAGAAAGCCACTGGGGTCCAAGGAAAGACAATAGGAAAAAGTCGAAGGCCCACTTGAAGAGGGCAGAGGCACACCAAACAGGCCCCTGCAGTATTTACATATTTTCACTTCCTTTCCTTACAGCCCTGGAGCTCTACTAATTAGAAGCTCATTTGAGATAACTCGTTACCAATTTTAAAAATGCAAATACCGGGAGGGGCTGCCAGAGTCCTCCTAACAGTAAGTGACTTTCAAGGACTCCTTGCTGTGAGCTGCTGCAGGGGAGGATAGGGAAGCACTGGGAGCTGTGGCGAGAAGCACTGCTGGGGGGGCTGTTGTAGGGGGATGTTGCGGGGGGGTTGTAGGAGGGGTTGTAGGAGGGAGGTATAAGGCTGTCTCAGTCTCAGGAGTGTTATAGTGTACAGATCTTCTATGACTCACCCTGGTCAGACTACAGTGTGCTGAGGTCACCATAGTCACAGCCAATCAGGTACAGCTCTTTCCTTCCCACCCCACCCTCCTCTTTTAGATGTAGTGTCTTGTAGCCAAGCTTGTCTGAAACTCACCGAGGACGATCTTGAACTTCTGTTTCTCCTGTCTCCACTCCCTGCTGGGATTATAGGCATGTTTTACACACCTGATTTTATGCAGTGCTGGGGATCAAACTCAAGGCTTGAAGCGTGCTAGGCAAGACCACTTAGGAGCTTGTCCCCTCTCTTTTCCTCCCCACCCTAACACATCATTTTTCATAACATAATTTCTTTATTGATTCTTTAGGAATGTCACATCATGCACCCTAATTCCACTCATTTCCCAGTTCCTCCACATCTGCCCTTCACCATTGCAGCGCCCCATGCCCAAAAAGGAAAATTAAAAATAAAATAAAATAAAACCAAGCCAAACAAGAACAACAACAAAAAAAAAAAAAACTTGGATCCTCGTCTTTATTCATCTCAGTGGCCTTAGGTCCTCCTCTTCACTTGTCCTGGTGGCATTGGGAGTGATGTGTCACACAGCAGACCCTTTTGTCCTATGAGTTTTCCTTGCAAAAGTTCCCTGCCATGACTCACCAGTCTGGTTCCAGGCCTCTGCTTTCTGCTACTCCACCATCACTGGGCCCTCACTGAAATTCTCAGATATCCTGCAGCTGCCCCAAGTCATGGAGACCTTGTGGGTATTGATCCACAGGACCAGTCCCTTCACAAGCTCCAGCGGGTCAGAGATGGGGTAGATGTTAGGTTGACAGGTCAACCCCAGGCCCTGGATATGGGCCTGGGTGGTATTTGAGCTGGTCAGTCCTGGCTACTGGAGCCATTCCCCTAGGCAAGGGACACAGCCTGCTCTCCTACACCTGTGCTATCAAAGCCAGCTCTCCCACCTTTATGTCGGAGTGTGGTTGTCTCTCCCGAGTGCGGGGTGAGGGGCCAGCTCTCCTATGATGGTAGGGACCAACTCTTGCTGCAGTGTCCAGCAAGGTGCAGGGCCAGCAAAGGGCAGGGCCAGCTCAGCATGGCCTCAGACTTCATCATGCATGGTTTCCATGGCTCCCTGTGGTAACACAGGTGACAGACATCAACATAGACCCCAAATGCAGCAGGATCACAGACCCATACCTGGCCCTCAGCAGCAGCTCAAGCCCAGATGTCACCATGGCACCTGCTGGGGCAGCTCAGGTCATTCAGATCAGCATGGCCCTGGCAGCAGCATGGTTCTTGTACACCGAGGTCTCAGGTGGCTGACCAGACCCTAGGCATCTGCATGGCCCTCGGTGGCAACAGGTGCCACACACAGCAATTCAGACCCTGGCCGCTACATGGTATTGGACCTGGAGATGGCCCTGACATCACCATGGGCCCAGGTGACAGGACAGGCCACCCAGATCAGTAAGACCTGGTGGCAGCATGGCCCTGAGACATCAACATGGTATCAGGTAGGCTGATCAGACCCCGGGCATCTGCACGACCCTTGGTGGTAACAGTCGTCATGGAGGTCAACCCAGGCCCTGACCACTGCAGGGACATGGACCCAGAAAGGTCCTCAGCAGCGGCCCAGGCATAGATGACGCCATGGCCCATGTGACAGCACAGGCCACTCAGATCAGCATGGCTCCAGCAGTGGCATGGCCCAGCCCCTGGGCATCCGTGTGGCCTTTCGTGGCAACATGGGCCATGAACTTCTACACAGACCCGGGCTGCAGCAGCACCATGGACCCAGACATGGTCCTCGGCAGCAGCTGGGCCTGGATGTCACCAAGGCCCCAAGTGGTAGCACAGACTACTCAGATACACTGCATGGCCCCAGCAGCAACATGGCCACCAGAATGATGTCCCAGACCCTGGGCAATGGCACAACTCTCCATGGTAACAGAAGCCACAGACATCAACACAAATCCCAGCCACAGCAGGGCAATGCTTTCCCACATTTTTTATTTTTACTGTATGTATATGGGTGTTTTGTCTGCATATAAGCCAATGTACCACATGTGTGTCTAGTATCCATGGAGGCCAGAATGGTAGTCAGATCCTTGGAACTGAAGTTGCAGACAGTTGTGAGCCGCTATCTGGGTGCTGGGATCTCTCCCAGAGAAGCATGCTCTTAACTGCCGAGCCATCTCTTCCCTCTCTCTCTTTAAAACAGTGCTCTAGAGCTCCAGAGAGCGGCTGCTGTGCTGGGTCCAGGCACCTGAATCTGTCACACGCCCATCAGAGCCTTCTGGAAATGTGTGAAATCGCTACAACAGGAAGGAAACCTTGCTGCAGGGGCAGGATGCAGCTAGGATCCTCCCGACGGCCTCCATCTACAGATTGGTTTGGAAAGCATCTGTCCAAGCGTGACTTTGCACTCCTGTCTCTTCCTAGAGGTGAGTTTCTCTTTCCTAATTTTTCTGTACTCCAAAAAGCCACCTGCCATCTGCCCTCTTCTCCACTGACAATTCAAAGCTTCCCTGTGCTCTAAAAGGTCACCAGCCCTGTCCCCACAAGCCACCAGGTGACATTAAGCTTGCATGAAGAAATAAACTACAGAGTAGATTCAGTCCCTGGGTGACCTGGAGTGTCTGTGAACAGAGTTGAGCTCTTTTCCCAGCTGTGGGATAAACCTGTGGTAGGTTGTGGTCCAACCTGGTGGTTGAGTTAGAAACTCCCCCTCTTCAGAGCCCTTTGAGGAGAGCATCTGAGTGTCCACTTTCCCACTTCACAGAAGCTGATGTCACCGAGGTTCAGTCACTAACACATGCTCACACAGCCAGTGGGGTGTAGCTGTTACTATTGAGCTGGGCATGGCCATTCCAATCTTGAAGCAGAGCAGCTACTGTGACCCATGGGAGACCTTCACGGGACACAGGGAGGGGGAGGAGGGGTTCTGAGCCTCCTCTGCATTATGTGAGAGGTGAGCAATTGACTAGAGGTGTGTTTACGCACAGTGTAGCTGCCCATGAGCACACTCATTGGTCTACCGTGTGGGACTCAGGTGGAATCCTTCCTTTAGTCTGCCAGGGTCCTGTCTGTCTGGTGAGCAGATGCTTCTTTACATTTTTCTGGACAAAGAAGCCCAATAGTGAAGTGAGTGCTAGAGCCTGGGTAGAATGTATTCCCCCTTTTATTCTGGTCCCAAAATCATTCTACTAGTGGGGTTCAAGGAGCAGCCGCCGACTCCATGTGGGGAAGACAGAACCAGCTAATGGTCTCAGTGGAAGGGGAGTGCTGGTGCTGACAGCATCCTGTCTGCGACAAGCTGAAGGACTCAGATCGAGACCCAAAGGGAAGGAGAGGTGGGGACACTATAAGAAGAGTCACGTGGTCAAAGATGGCTGGAAAGTAAGGAGGCTGGTGGGGCAATGCTGAGCCCAGTGAGACTAGGTGGTCAGCCAAGACTGTGGATGAAACTGCAGAGGAAGGCTAGCTGGAACCATGGGTGGAAGGCGCCTGGCTGGAGAAGAGGGAGAAATTCAAGACGGCACCCGGGTGTTCTGGAAGTTTAGTAGATGTGGTAAGTCTAGCATAGAGAACCAGGTAGAGAATTAAGGGTGGTCTGAGGACCACAGGGTGAACCGTGAGTGACGGCATACATCTGAACAGAGTTCTGAGAAAGAAATGAAGTCTGCAGGGGCGTGAGGCAATAGGTGAACAGCCCCTGGCAACCTCACAGAGGATCAGAACATAGAACATGGGTAGAAGAGACTCAGTAGTAAAGTCAACTGACCATCATACACTTCAGGGAGATGCTGACTGGTGGTTTCCATAGGCGTAGCTCGTCAGAGCCGTCTTGAAAGATCACATTCATAATAAAACCACTGCGGGAAAGGCCTCCTTCATGGAAACAATTAGCGCTAGAGTGAAGCTCACTGGTACAGCCCTTGTCTAGCATGGATGAATGCTACGTTCAGTCTCTAGCAGAATATTAAGTACAGGGGAAAAAAGCAAGGTGGCCGAGACTCCAACTTAGGCAACTCAAAAGTGTCTGTCAGCTTTCAGGAAACTTTGAATTTGAGCCCCAAGATCTGCATTAAACCAAGGGTAATGGCACATGTGCCTATAAGCTCAGCACTTCTGAGACAGGAGGATCAAAAGTTCAAGGCCATTCTCAACTACATAGCAAATTTAAGGCCACCCTGGGATACCTGAGACTCTGTCTCAAAAGAAAATTTTAAGCACTGGGGAGTCTGCTAGACAGGTAAGATCACTTGCTACCAACATGAGGCTCTGTGTGGGGAGCTGAGGAAGCCCTGGGTGAATGTATATTGTTGACATGGGCACAGCCATGACAAGAACCAGTGCCTCAGATCCACGAAAATGGCAAAGCCTTACCCCAGGTGAGGTTCACGTGAATGGCAAAGCCTTCTTGGTCCAAGTAACACTTTGTACAAAAACCAGCTATTCAGCTTCCCCCTCCTGGATGTCTGCAACCTGAGACTGTCACCTATGGGGACTGCCTGTTGAGACAAGGTAACTTCTCTGCTCCTTTCCCTGGTCTCCCTCCTGGTACTGAGCAAAATGAACATCTGAGGATCTGGGCCGTTCTTATAGATGCCGCTTCCTCAGATCGAGCATGCCCCCCCCCATGCCAGCCTGCCTCTCTCTCTCTCTCTCTCTCTCTCTCTCTCTCTCTCTCTCTCTCTCTCTCTCTCTCTCTGTGTGTGTGTGTGTGTCTGTCTGTCTGTCTGTCTGTCTGTCCTTTCTTCATTCCTTCATCACCCCAGTTAGCCTGAAAAAGATAAAGCTCTGCAAATCACAGTGGATCTGAGTTTGAATTTCCAGTGTTCGCATAAAAAAAAATTTTAAAGCCAGGTATGACCAAGAGTGCCTGTGACCCCAGTAATGATTAGGGGTAGAGACATGTATATTCTGGGAGTTCACTGATTAGCCAGCCTAGCAAAAATGTGAGTTCCAGGCTCAGTGAGGACTATATCTTAAAGGAATGAATCAGAGAGTGGAACAGGTCACCTGGCCTCTGTGCATGTGCGTATCCACATGGATACACAACACACACACATATGTATATATAATATATGTATATGTAATAAAAATAAATCCTTTTTACAGTCATGTTGCTGATTCTTTATAAATGGAACTGACTAAGCAAATCTGTTTGTAGAACCAGAGCTCCATAGGCCACCAACAATAAAAGTTCTCGAAAGCGGATTATTTTTATGCTCCTGCCTCTGGGTCTCTGATGAGGAACTTGGCTCCTTTAATTATGCGGCAGGCCAATTACCACAGAATAGCTGCGCTGTTCTCTAGACTGACTCTTGTTGTGCCATCTCCACAGCTTCATTCTGGAGAGCACGCAGGCCGCTGGAAGACACTTGAGGCACATAATGCAGGAAATAAAGATGTTTTAGAGAATTCAATTTAAGCTACGACATGAAAGTTATTTTGTTGAATAAAACATAATGCAGTAATGAGCTTGTGTGTGTCAACCCTCCGGTGGAGGCCATAATAGCTAGAGAGAGCGCCCCTCCTCTCTCCCCCTCTCTCAAGCTTATTAGAGTAACAGATAACGTGTGGAGTGCTTCATCTCAGGTCCACGGCCTTCCCTGCCACTATGCATCCTGGGAGACTGAAAGAGAAGGAAAACGGACTGGCTGGGGAGCCAGAGGCCAAAGTGCCGATGTTGGATGGTTGAGCCTCTGAGAATTCTTGCTCCGGTTACCTACCCTAAAAGGACTTTTTTGAGATTAATCATTCTCTTAAATACTTCACGATAGAAGGCTTAAAGGCAAAGTTATTGTATTAGTGGGTTCAACCCTGCCCACACAGATTTAATTAATGCCTCTCTTCACAAGGCAATTGGTTTGTTTTTATCGTTGCTTGGGGTTTTCTGTTTGGTTGGGGTTTTGTTTTACTTTGTTTTGTTTTGTTTTGTTTTGTTTTGTTTTGTTTTGAGACAAAGTTTTACTACGTAATCTTGCAGGCCTGTGGTTTGCTACTATGTAGACCAGGCTGGCCTGGAACTCACAGAGATCCTGTTTCTGCCTCCCCAGTGCTGGGACTGAATGTGTACACCAGAGACTAGATTGTTCTTGTCTATAAAGAGGAAGACCGTTAAAAAGAGAACTCACTTGGTAAAGTGCTTGCCTCAGAAGAGCTCAATCCCAGCAACCAATATTTAAAAGGTTTTTTTAAAAATAAATATATAGCAGTACACATCTGTGGACCCAGTGCTGGGGAAGCGGAGACATGAGGCAGACAAGGGACCCCTGGCTATGAAGGGGCTGCACCTAAGATTTACCACTGGCTTCCAAATACCCATGCACACACATGCATTCACATGTATGCACATGTATGCACAAAGACATACAAAAGAAGAGGAGGAGGAGGAGACGCTGGGCATGGTGCAGCACATCTGCAATCCCACCAGCGCATCTGCAATCCCACCCTTCAAGGGGCGAAGACGGAGGATTGCCATGAGCTCAGCCAGCAGAGGCCACAGTGTGAGAGCCTGTCTCAAAGGAAAGTAAAAGAGGAAAAAGGACCTCAAGTGATTTGAAAGCATTCACATCCCTAACCCCATTGGGGAAACACTTTTCATCATTATCGACAGGAAACCTGACCAGAGTAAAGAAGAGAGAATTCTCAAAGCTGAATTCAGAAAACAGGATCACCTGGAGCTAAACAAGCAAACCTGAGAAGTACCACAGCAAGAACAACTCCTCAACAAGAGGAAGACACCGGCGAGGTGGCTGGCTCAGCAAGTGTCTGCTGAGCCTGCACAGAGTCCTGACTTTGGATCCCAAACACCCATGTAAAAGCCAGGCACAGCAACACACATCTGTAGTCTGAGTCCTGAGGAAGCAGAACATAGACCCCTGGAGTCCATTGATCACAGATTCTAGCCTAATTGACGAGTTCTGGATTCAATGAGTAACTCTGTCTCCAAAAAGACATTAACATACGGCCTCCACAGAAACACTCACAACAGGGTGAACATCTACATATATCACACATACATGTTTTTTTCAACTTAAAAGAACAAGAAATATTTGTTGTCAGATCTCAGTGAATTTGAGGCCAGTCTGGTCTTCAAAGTGAGTTCCAGGACAGCCAGGACCCTGTCTCAAAAATACAAAAAAAGAAAAAAATTGCACAAAGGCCATGCTGTCTACCACACCATTCAGCTGCCTGAAAATGCAGGTAAACTTTAATTCTCAGACTCCTTTGCAGCTAGGATGGGACAATAACTACATTTCCACCAACAGGGAGGTTAAGAAATCACTTCTCTTCCTGGCATGTTCTCCGTGCTTCTTCCCTTCTCACGGAGAACCTCACAGTGAAAACCTGAGATGGAAGAAACACAAGATAGGAATGTCCGAGACCTCAGAAGCACTGTGGCAGAGACTGTGGCGCGGGGATTAAACCACCGAGACCTGACGGTCTGTTTGTCATAGCGGCACTGCCCAGGGTTGCACTACAAGGTTCCAGGAGACCTGCTGTGCAAGAAGTTAGGCTCCAGTGACACCACTCTTTCTTTCCTCGGAGTGCATGCTTTTTGTCCTGGAGGAAGGTTCTTCACAGGCTTCAGAAAGTCCCTAAGGCAATACTCAAAGACACACGCACACACGCACGCACGCACATCTTCCCCAAGGCTATCCGAGCAGTAAGAACTGCTGAGAAGAGGAGACTTTCTGACCCAGCTAGTTCCCTGCAAGAGTGCAGAGTTCCCAGGGTTCCACTAGGCTGCGGTGGATATTTATGACAAGGCTTCCTATGAGTAACCCAGCAACCTCACTGCTCCACCAAGTTCAGCTTTGGCAGAATCTGTCAGCGTCCTATCCAGGGTGAGCAGTCACCAAGTTCAGCTTTGGCAGAATCTGTCAGCGTCCTATCCAGGGTGAGCAGTCACCAAGTTCAGCTTTGGTAGAATCCCGTCTGCTGTCAGCATCCTATCCAGGGTGAGCAGATGTTTGTCCTTGTCCCTCAGGAAATGTCTCAACAACTGCTAAGCCTGGTGACAAATAGGAAAACTCTGACATTCAGATTCGCCACATGCCTCCCAAGCACTCAGGGTTCATTTGCAAAAGAGCTGACCACACAAAAGCCTAGTGAAATGCCAAAGCCCTCAAGTTTTCCCCAGACTGGCTGTATTCCATGCGACTGCAGACCACACTTCCCTACCATCGTGTCACAAAATTAGAAAATGACAACAAAAGTGTTTGTATGTATACACATGCATGTGTGTGTTGGTTTGTATGTATATATGTGTATGTGTTTGTATGTATATATGTATGTTTATGTGTTAGTTTGAAAGAAAATGACCTGCAAATGGAGTGGCACTGTTAGGGGGTATGGCTTTGTTGGAGGAGGTGTTTCACCAGGGAGACTTGCTTTAAAGTCATATATGCTGAAGCCATACCCAGTGTCTCAGACTGCTTCCTGTTTCCTGCCAGACAAGATGTAGAACTCTCAGCTCTTTCTCCAGCATCATGTCTGCCTACATACACGCCACCATATCACACAATGAGGATAATGGACTAAACCTCTGAAAATGAAGCCACCCAATGAAATGATTTTCCTTTATAAAAATTGCCATGACCCTGGTGTCGCTTCACAGCAATAAAAACCCTAAAGCAGAAGTTGGCACCAAGGACAGGGATATTACTATAATAGGCCTGATCATGTTTTTCTTTGGAGGCATTTGGACTTTGGGAGTTTGGGTTAGGAAAACAGTGGGATGCTTTAACCACTGCTTAGTGGGCCATACCAGTAGGAGCATGGAAGACAGTGGCGCTAAGACTGATTTGAATTGTGGGGGACTGGCTCAAGAGGTTTAGAGAACTTTAGTATGCTGCCTAGAGATCTTTCTTGCAATATTTTAGTGGAGAAAGTGGCTGCTTTTTGCCATTGTCCAAAGAGTCTACCTGAGGTAAAAGTGAAGAGATTTGGATTAATTCTGCTGGCAGAGAAAACCTCAAAACAGCCTAGTATTGACTGTTGTGTGGTTATTACTTGAAGTAATATGGAGCGGCGGCGGGGCTGCGTCCCCAACACCCCAGCCGCCTGCTCGGCTAGCTTTTGCCCCGAAATAATTACACAGACACTGTATTCTTTTAATCACTGCTTGGCCCTTAGCTCTAGCCCTTACTGGCTAATTCTGATATACCGATCAACCCATATCTAATAATCTGTGAGCACCGGTCTTACTGGGAAGATTCTAGGTCAGAGCTTCATCGCGTGTGTCTGCCCAGGAGGTGGGCATGGCGTCTCTGCTGAAGCGTCTGCTCCGGAGAGGAGAGCTGCGGAGTCTGACCTCACTTCCTCTTCCTCCCGGCATTCTGTTCTGTTTACTCCACCTACCTACGTCCTAACCAATAAAATGTGCCAAAGCAGTTCCTTTATTAGCCAATGACCTTCCTCCATCAATTACTGGCCATTCTTATACAGATTTATGATTTAAAAAGGGAGGCAAGAAAATGTAAAATTTGAGGAGAAAAGGAGCACCAGGAAGTGGAATGAGCTAAGTCCTTTCTATGTTCAAGGAGCTAAACACATTAAGAAATGGAATAAAGGAAGTGGTAACCTCAGGACAAAATAATAAAAACCCTAACTAAGGCAGTGTGTGTGTGTGTATACATGCTTGTTATAACACCTGGAATTCCAGCTCTCAGGAGATGGAGATGATGGATTCTTGGGGCTCCACAGCCAGGGCATCTAGATAAAGCAGACAGCTTCAGGTTCAGTGATAAACCCTATCAAAAAAGAAAAAAAAATATGGAGAGGGACTGAGGCAGACACCTAAAGTCAACTTCTGATACACACACACAGACACACAGGCACAGACACACACTGCTGCAGCTTTGTTAGTTGCCACTCCAGACATCTCTCTCCCCAGAGGATTGCCCAGATATACACATCATATGTCACATTGTAATTGTGCAAATGATGTTCTTGAAGGTTGGGTAGTTAGCAATGGGCTGACTCAGCTGCTTTGGAGCATGAGCCCCAAAGCAATAAAACAAAGAACTTTCAAACCTGCTGTATCTACATATTATCATAAGCCAGCACCCTCTCTGCAACCCTCCAGAACTTTGTCTTATCAAATTTTCACAGCACTTTGCTGAGAGTAATTTAAAAAGAAAAAAGAGCCTGAAGGAAAGCAGTGTCTCAGGGAAAGGGTTTTGTCCATCTTGATACAGAGTTAATTCTTGATACTGGGTCCATGGGTTTCGAGCCATGGCATCTATGATGGTACAGTCGAAACGCCCCTTTCCTAGGCCTGTCCATCACAGTCACCGAGGTTAGCTCTTACTGCTCCAGTTTTGTCAGCCTATTTAGTTGCAGAATGTGTTGGTACACCCCGGATGATCAGGGGATGCACAGATGACTGCAGGTCCAACTTCAGGGTGAGGCTAGGAAGATGGGGAGATCTAAGTTTGGACCCCCCCATCATCTATGCAAAAATGTGTGGCATGGGGGTGTGTCTTTATAACATAAGTGCTGGGGAAATAGAAACAGGATCATTTCTGGAGCTTGCTTGCAGCCAGTCTAACCTAATTGCTGGGTTCCAGGTTCACGGAGAAATACTGCCTCAAAAGCTAAAATGAAGAGCAATAGAGGAATACAGCTGGTGCTAATGTCTTATCTACATGTAGACATGCTTGTACACGTGCAGAGAGAGAGAGAGAAACATGTGTTTGTGGTGGGATGGAGTGTCCTTCGGGTCTATGCCCAGGAGTGGTATAACTGGCTCCTGAGAAAAATCTATTCTCAATACTCTGAAGAACTGCCATATTGACTTCCTCAGTGATTGTACAAGTTTGCACTCCCACCAGCAATGGAGGACTGTTCCCCTTGCTCCACATCCTCATCAGCACGACCTGTCACTTGTGTTATTGATCTGAGCCTATCTGACAGGTGTAAGATGGAACCTCAGAGTTGTTCTCATTTGCATTTCCCTGATGGCTAAGGATGTTGAACATTTCTTTAAGTGTTTCTCAGCCACTTGAGATTCCTCTATTGAGAATTCTCTGTTTACATCTACACCCCATTTTTAATTGATTATTTAGGTTTTTGTCCTCTAGTTTCTTAAGTTCTTTACATATTTTGGATACTAGTCCTCTATAGTATGTGGAGTTGGCGAAATCTTTTTCCCTTCAGTAGAATTTTGTTTTGTCTGATTTGTCTGATGTTCTGTTCAGAAAGTTGTCTCCTATGCCAAGTCATTCAAGGCTGTTCCCCACTTTCTTTTCTATCAGGTTCGGTATATCTAGTTTTAGGTTGAGGTCTTTGATCCAATTGAACTTGAATTTTGTTTCTGATGTCTTCTTTAAGTTCTTTCTTCAAAGACTTGAAGTTCTTATCATAAACTATCCAATACTAGCCCTTCACAGGTACAATTTTTAAATTACCAAATTACTGACTCATAATTACATAAAAACAGAAAGAAACAGCAGACAAACAGAAACAAACAAACATAAAAGCGAGGTCATTATACCTCCAACTGGGTCTGGAGTGGGTCTGGGAGCAACTCATTTCCCTGCCAATGCACCAAATGTTGGACCCTGAAGTCCAATCACATCCATTTTGGTAATAGAACTCTGGCCCTTGTGTTGCAGGGCAAGTATTTTACCAAGTGAACTACCACTCCAACATTGTGTGCGTGTGTGTGAAGATTTGGTCTTTTTAATCATGTGATAAATCCCTAAAGCTGGAGTTACAGGCCGCTGGGAACCAAATTTGAATGCTGAAAGAGCTGTAAGTACACTTAACCACTGAGCTGGCCCTTCAATCTGTTCATTCATTCATTTATTTGATCAAATAAGGTTGCAGCTCAGCAGTAAAGAGGATGCTTGCTGGCCTGCAGGAGGCCCTGGGTTCCATGCCCCAGAGCACAAAAGATCAAACTGTATAATTAAGAATATACTCTACCATATAAGTCTCTCACCTCAATTTTTTAAGAAACGGGGTTAGGATGTCAACACAGACCTTAGCTGTGGTATGACCATGGACCCAGACATGGCCCTTGGCAGCAGTCTGGGCCCGGACATCACCCTGGCTCTAGGAGGCAAGCAGCCCACACACATCAGCCCGCTCCTCACTGCCTTAGCTTCTTCAGCTCCACCTCTTTCCACCGCCATGAACCATTCTGCTTCACTTTCTCTCCCATTTCTCCACCGTATATTTGTTCAACATAACGGCACCTATCTCCCAGTACCACGGGCAGGCCTGTGGGTACCTTCAGTCAGCCTGGACTGTAAGGACCCAGGCTGACTTCACAGTTACCCCTTCCCATATTCTTCCTCCTGCCTGGGCTGAGTGACAGCAGGGGGGCCTGTGGATGCCTTCCCCCAGCCCAAACTGACTAGAAAGAATTGTTAACGGCTGATTACCCATTCCTTTTTATTGGTCTGTTTGCTGTCCCAGCTGATTGCCATGATGGTTGACAGAAAAAGATGCCTAATAACATATTCTGCAGCCTCAGAGAACCACATTACTAAAAGAGCAAAGACGAGAGGAGGTGCCCGCCGGTGCCTGGTACAGCCTCGTTTCTCCTGAATATGTAAGTAGTCATTGGCCTGAGCATGCGCAGGAATGGTATCTCCCCCACCGCCACACCCCGAGAAAGCTCCATGGAAATTCCCCTGTACACGAAGTGCAGAAAGACAATCCCACACTCAGAAGTCCCCTGCCACTCACCAGCCACCTCTGTGCAAACATCCATAACAAGGATGCTCACTGTGCTTGACTGGGTGCAGCTGTGAGGGTGGAGCTGAAGCTTCGGGTAGACTGGAGTCTCCAGAATGTTCCTCCAGTTCCTAATGAAGTGCTGGCAGATGTGTGGGGTCTTAAATGACACATATGATGATGAGGGCTCACAGATGGGGAGCTGGAGAGATAGGAGAGGTCAGGAAATTAGTAAGGGCATGGCAGGGATAGTACACGGGGTATATAAGGGTTACAGGGAAATATAAGGATGCAGGAACGGTGAAATGGGGTGGGGAGGACAGATAGGACGACAGGCAGAAGAGAGAATATGGGGAGGGATATCTAACACTGAGACATCTGAAATAGTCAAATGGAAGCCAGCTACTGTGGGAACTTCCTAAAACACACATACACACACACACACGAACACATGCACGCGCACACACACACAAACACACGCATGTACACACACAAACACAAGCATGCACATATGCATGCATGCACGCATGCACACACACACACACACACACACACACACACACACACACACACAACCCTAGAATGGGCCAACAAAGCCCCAACTAGGCACCATAGGCTAACAAACAAAACACCCAGTGCCAGGAATGTGTTACCTCTTTTGAAGTTCTTGACAAGTAATGTACCATAGACCCCAACAACAACAACAACAAACATTATAGGCTATTACCTGTTGTGTGACATTTTATTCTTTTGGCTTTGTTGGGGCGGGTAGCCACTCAGCTCCCAAATAAATCACACATGTGAAGGCTTATTCTTAGGAATGCCTGACCTGAGCTCAGATTGCTTCTCACCTGTTTTTCTTATAGTATCCCGACTACCTTTTCCTCTGGATTTTTTCCTTTTCTTACTTCTGTAATTTTACTTTCACCCTACTCAGTGGCTGGCTGTGTAACTTGCCCCCAGTGTCTTCCTCCCCTTGTTCTCTTGTTCCTCCTCCTTGCTTGCGTCTCCTTCTATTTATACTGTCTGCCTGCCAGCCCTACCTATTCTTGCTCCTGCCTCACTATTGACCATCCAGTAATTTATTAGACCTTCAAGTATTTTAGACAGGGAAAGAATCACAGCCTCACAGAGTTTAACAAATGCAGCATTAATAAAAGTAAGACACCTTAAAATAATGTTCCCCAACAATTGTCAATAATCTGGTTGCCCTCCAGAAGGTAAGACTCCACATGTTTGAGTAATAGAGCAGAGAAATCAATCTGGTACTCACCTGGAAGCTTCATCCCCACTAGTCAGCTCTCACAGTGCTGGAAGGTGTTGTGCATGCTGCCAGAGGAGAAAAGTCATCATAATAGCATCCATCTGTCATCCCTGAAGATGTACACAATAGCAACCCACCTAGCAAGACATGCTCATTGGTGCAATAGTGGCGCAAATGTTGCGGGAGTAACCAACCACTTTCTGGTTTCATATAAGTCCCACTCCACAAGTTGAAACCCATTGTTGGTGCCCATAGCAAGACCAAAACCCTGCAGCTAGACAGGTGTAGTCCTTAGGGGAGCACCTACCCCTCTTACTCTGCTAAATGAGCACAGCATTATACTGACTGATCAGTGCATCTCTCAGCCCTCATCTCAGGAGCTTCCTTTTGCAGTAGATGGTGATTAACACGGAGACTCACAACTCATCATGGTGCAGGGAACAAAGACTCTGGGACACGTGGCCCTAAATGGATCATGTGTACATCACACACCTTCCTCCCAAGGTTCAGGGATCATTGCAAAAGAGAGACTAGAAAGAGTATAGGCGACTAAGGCAGTGAGTGGCCACAAGGAAAACAGCATTTCCCAGACACATATGAACTTACAGCAGTTGAGACAGCATGCATAGTCTGCACAAGCTCAAGTTAGACGAAATCTCAGCATGAAGGGAGGAGGTGGGCGCTCCTCACTAAGGAGCTATTGGCAGTTGATAACTGGGACAAGAGAGAGCCAGTTTTCTTTTAGGGTATGACCCCTGGTGGTTTGGCCATGCTCCAGTGGAAGGTCATATATTCAAGAGCATATGAGCAGCACAAATTAGAGTAGATTGATATTTTTAAAAATAATATACGACATTGGATATATAGGAAAGGAGGTTTGTGGGGACTGAATATAAGAATACATTGTATGAATTTCTCAAAGAACTAATACAAATGAGAAAGAGCAATCACAGGAAAAGAAGGGAACATGATCTGGAGATGGGGTGAAGTGTTAGTCTTGGAGGAGAGAGAAGAGTAAGGGCAGGAAAGAGAGGGGGAGTAGGGAGAAGAGAGGGAGAGGGAAGTGTTCTGAGATGTTTATATGTTAAATAATATCATGCTTGGGATTTTCTCCAATGTCAAGGTCAGGGAGCAAGCAGACAAGGGGAGAGGGGTGGACATGAGGTGGGTTAGACAAGCTGCTCATTGCTGAAGCTGGGTGAAAAGTCACTGCATTTATTCTCTTATCTTCACATTTAGTTAAAGTTGTCTTTATGAAGATCTGGTTTCCTTTATTTTCTCTTTTTTTTCCAAGACAGGATTTCTCTGTAGCTTTGGAGCCTGTCCTGGAACTACCTCTTGTAGACCAGGCTGGCCTCTAACTCACAGAGATCCACCTGCCTCTGCCTCCCACATGCTGGGATTAAAGGAGTGCGCCACCATCACCTGGCCAAGAGCTAGCGTCTTGATGCTGTGGTTTTGTTTTGTGGAGGGAATGTCGTTTTGTTTTTGAGATGGGCTAGCCTGGAACTCACAGGTAGCCAAGGCTAAACTTGAACTCTTGATCCTCCCATCCGCACCTCACCAGTTCTAGTTCTGCATTCTTTCTGGAAAGCTCTTCCCATGTCTGCCTCTTCATTTCCATAGGCTGACGTGCACTTACCACTTAATAAACAGTTGTTGGGGTCCAGTGTGATGGTGCCAACCAAGGCTACATAGTGAGACCTAGTCTCCAATTAATTAACTAAAATTGTTAGTGTATGCTTGTCTTCGGGAGCCTGAGAACTCCCCAAATTCAGGAAAACAAGTGAGAGATCAGGCCTGAGGGAGCCTCAGAGTTGGATCATTCCATGGCTATTTAGTATTCGTTTTCCTGAAGCAGAAATTCTATTCTTGTGAGGATAACCTGTGAGTTCGATTGCAAAATTTCACCGTTAGGATCAGCAAGGTGATGGCTCAGCAGGTAAAAGCATTTGTCACTAACTCTGATGGCCTGGCTTCCAATTCCTAGGACCCATACAGTATCATAGTATAGAGAACCAGTCCTACAAATTATCCTCTGACTACATGTGCACTGTGTCACATGCCACATGCAACTACACATGTATGCGCACACACACACACACACACACACACACACACACACATACAATATAAATTTAAAAGTAAAAATCTCTGGGCATTAGTGGAACACACTTTTATTCCCAGTCGTTGGGCGGCAGAGGGTGGTGGATCTTCGTGAGCTCAAGGCCATCCTGGACTACATAGTGAGTTAATAATGAGCCAGAGCTACAAAGGGAGACCTTGTCTAAATAAATAAATAAACAAACAAATAAATAAATAAATAAATAGTAAAAATAAGTTTGGGAGCTAGAAAGATGGTCCAGTGGTTAAGAGCACTGATTGCTCTTCCAGAAGACCTGGATCCAAGTCCCAGCAACCACACAATGTCTCACAAATGTCGGGAATGCCAGTTCCAAAGGATTCAATGCCCTCTGCTGGCTTCAACCAGTTCTGCACACACATCATACACAGACATCCATGCAGGCAAAACACCCATACATAAAATTAAAATAAATTTCAAAAAACTCAAGTCAAAGTTATGCCCTGAAGGCATGAGCTTGAGATCCATCTACACAGACACCCGGACAGCCTGCTGCCATAGCTGGTCAGAAAAGACACTGCACTGGGACCCAGGACCAGGGTGATGGGATGGGCAGGAGATGCCGTCTAAGGAGTTCTGTTTGGGATGAAGTGCATTCTGCCACTCCGAGCTCAAGCCCCCACGTTTGCCTCACCTGGTGGGAGTAGATTCTGGCTCAACAACAGTCCAGTCACTCCTATGGTTGGGTCCTCCCCTTTTATCCTGTGTTCTAAGAGTACAACAAGGCACCATGCATGTCCCTCCCGTGAGGAGCAGAGGGGTGGAGAAAATGGGACACGAGCTTACCAACCCCAGCACACAGCACACTTCACCCACAGACAGCGCCACATAAAATGGAGGCTAGGATAGCAGGGAAACACAAATCAAAACTGCACTGAGGTTCCGGCTCACTCCAGTCAACATGACTGTTGCACAGAACTGATAAATGCTGGTATGGATGTAGCCTTTATGTAGGGTTTGTGGAATCTTTGTGGAAATCAGTGTGAACGTCCCTGGAGAAACTAAAAATAGAACTCACACATGATCCAGATATACCCCTCCTCAGCACACCACAGAGATACCTGTTCATCCTGGCTGCCACATACACACCTGTCAGCCATACCAGAAACCAGGGCTCGGAAAGTCCTCTGTTTGTTCAGCAAAATATATAACTCTGCTCCAACAGACTCAAGAAATCATCAAAGAATACTACATAAGCTTTAGCACCACTGCAGGCCCCTCCCTACACTGTCTCCCCAGAAAGAACAGAGGTTAATGAGGCTGCTGGTATCTGCTGAATAAGTGTTGCCCGTGCAAGTTCGGGGCCTTGAGGTGGATTCCACAGATGGACCCAATTTGTCCAGGAATGCTAAGAATTGTGTTTGCAGACAAGAAGCAAAAGCTGCAGGCCTGTGCGAGTGGAAAAGCAGGCAGGCTTCCAGTGGACTCTTGTCTTTCCAAAGTGTTACCCCACACTCTGTGTGTGTGTGTGTGTGTGTGTGTGTGTGTGTGTGTGTGTGTGTGTGTGTAGGTAGGTGTCCATGGAAACCAGATAAGGGTGTAAGATTCCTAGAGTTAGGGTTATAGGCAGAAGTGAACTGCCCAATGTGGGTGCTGGGAGCCAAATTCAGATCCTCTGCAAAAGCACCAAGTGCTTTTAATTACTAAGACATCTCTCCAACCCCTACACCCCATATTTTGAATTAGCCCTTTTTAAATTTTTATTTTATTTTATTTTTCGAGACAGAGATTCTCTGTAGCTTTGGAGCCTGTCCTGGAACTAACTCTTGTAGACCAGGCTGGTCTCGAACTCACAGAGATCCGCCTGCCTCTGCCTCCCGAGTGCTGGGATTAAAGGCGTGCGCCACCACCGCCCGGCCTTTTTAAATTTTTAATTAAAAATTTTTTTCATACAATATATTTTGGTCATGTTTTCCCCTCCCCCACCTCCTCCTAGATCCTCTCTGTAATGGTCTGTCCTGTCCCTTTAAGAAACAAGCCCCACCCACTCCCCAACCTTCTATCAAGGCCAGGCAAGCAGACCTTCCTTCAGCTTCCAGGCTTCCAGCCTGGGCTCTCTGCTATCTCCTCTCCTATCCCACCCTCCTCTCTCCCTCCCCCCTCCCCCTTCCCTTTTACCGAATAAACTATATCCAAACTCACTCTACATGGTGTGCCTAACCGTCTCTGTCTCCTACCCAGCACGGCTTCTCATGGAACCTGGCTGTCCCTCGTGGCCCAATCACCCCTCGGGGAACTGCACAGCGTTTTATCTAAACCATTACACTCTCCACCTTCCTACCCACCAAACTTCATTTTCTCTCTCTTTGCATCTATGTGTGTCTGTCTGTCTGTCTGTCTGTCTGTCTGTCTGTCTGTCTGTCTATCTATCTATCTATCTATCTGTCTATCTAACTCTGTCTTTTTCTATCTCAGGTAGTCTTTTAAGCCACTCTTTCACCATGGAACATAAACTCTAAGAAGAAAATGGCTATGTTTGTACCCCGCTTTATTTGCACACCCAGCTATGTTTGGATATAGCTATCATATGTACACAAGTGTTTGTGGAATGAATAAGAAAAAACAGATGCACTGGGGGAGAGGGGGAGTTGAATGACCACAAAGTGTACTAACACCTGTGGATGAAAAGGCCAATACTCTACATGCTGACCTTAAATTTTATTTAAGAAAAGAAGAGGTGGGACTGGAGAGGTAGCTCAGCAATTAGGAACACTTGCTGTTCTTGCAGAGGTCACAGATTTCTTTCCCAGCACCCATGTCAGGAGACTCTGCCTCTAACTGCAACTCCACAAAGTCCCCTCTTGGTCATTGTTCCTGTGTTGTTAGTTCGTCACAACCCTCTGACTCCTGGTTCTTTCCAGTTGCTAGTAGGCTATAGATTTTAGCTCCTCTTGCAAGCAGTCCCTTTCTATTAGAAGAACAAAGCCTTCATTCTCCTCAGCATTATCCCACTCCATCACCACCATCCCTGGGGTTCTTGGCACCATTGCAAGTGCAGATTAGAGAATCACCCCTCACCTTTGGGAATGAATCCCAAAAATCTCCATCATGCAATGTAGCACAATGTCTGACTGCACCAGGCTACCAAGGAACACCAGTCCTTTCTGTATCTTGCTGGACAGTGATAAGCAAACAGTCACTGGCGTCCCTTCTACAGGGTGAGGTTGACAAATGCTGAGGCAACATCGCCCTAGAGGATTTACTTCATGATGGAGAGCATGGCCTCCTTGGTTGGACCAAAAAAAAATCATCCATCATGATCAAGTAGGCTTCATCCCAGAGATGCAGGGCTGGTTCAACATATGAAATCTATCAATGTAATCCATCATATAAATAAACTGAAAGAAAAAAACATATGATCATTTCATTAGATGCTGAAAAAGCATTTGACAAAATTCAACACCCCTTCATGATAAAGGTCTTGGGGAGATTAGGAAAACAAGGGTCATATCTAGATATAATAAAAGCAATATACAGCAAACCAACAGCTAACATCAAATTAAATGGAGAGAAATTCAAAGCAATTCCACTAAAATCAGGAACAAGACAAGGCTGTCCACTCTCTCCATATCTCTTCAACATAGTTCTTGAAGTTGTAACAATAGCAATAAGACAACAAAAGGAGATCAAAGGGATTCATATTGGAAAGGAAGAAGTTAAACTTTCGTTCTTTGCAGATGATATGATAGTGTACATAAGTGACCCAAAAAACTCTACCAGAGATCTCCCACAGCTGAAAAATACCTTCAGTGATGTGGCAGGATATAAGATCAACTCAAAAAGTCAGTATATACACAAAGGATAAGAAAGCTAAGAGGGAAATCAGAGAAACATCACCTTTCACAATCACCACAAATAACATAAAATATCTTGAAGTAACACTAACCAAGGAAGTGAAAGACCAATTTGACAAGAACTTTAAATCTCTGAAGAAAGAAAGCGAAGAAGATACCAGAAAATGAAAAGATCTCCCATGCTCTTGGATAGGAAGGATCAACATAGTAAAAATGGCAATCCTACCAAAAAGCAATCTACAGATTCAATGTAATGCCCATCAAAATCCCAACACAATTCTTCACAGACCTTGAAAGAACAATAATCAACTTCATATGGAAAAACAAAAACCCCAGGATAGCTAAAACAATCCTATACAATAAAGAAACTTCTGGAGGCATTAACATCCCTGACATCAAGCTCTATTACAGAGCTACAGTAATGAAAACAGCTTGGTATTGGCATAAAAACAAAGACATTGACCAATGGAATTAAATTTAAGACCCAGATATTAATCCACACACCTATAAACACCTAATTTTTGACAAAGAAGCTAAAATTATACAATGGAAAAAAGAAAGCATCTTCAACAAATGGTGCTGGCATAACTGGATGTCAACATGTAGAAGAATGAAAATAGATCCACAAAACTCAAGTCCAAATAGATTAAAGACCTCAATATAAATCTGACCACACTGAACCTGATAGAAGAGAAAGTGGGAAATAGCCTTCAATGCATGGGTACAGGAGATCACTTCCTAAATATAACCTCAGTAGTTCAGACACTGAGAGCAACAATAAATAAATAGGGCCTCCTGAAACTGAGAAGCTTCTGTAAAGCAAAGAACACAGTAAATAAGACAAAAAGGCAGCCTACTGAAGGGGGAAAGATCTTCACCAACCCCACATCAGACAAAGGACTGATCTCCAAAATATATAAAGAACTCAACAAACTATAGACATTAAAATTCTAAATAACCCAATTAAAAAATGGGGTTCTGAACTAAACAGAGAATTCTCAACAGAAGAATTTCAAATGGCCAAAAGATACTTAAGGACATGTTCAACTTCCTTAGCTATCAGGGAAATTAAAACAACTCTGAGATACCATCTTACACCTATCAGAATGACTAAGATTAAAAATATTAGCAATAGCTTATGCTGGAGAGGATATAGAGTAAGGGGAACATGATGTGGGAGTGTCATATATCAATCTGTTGATTTCATTGGTTAAGCAATAAAGAAACTGTTTGGCCCTGTGGGTGGAGTAAACAGAACAGAATGCCGGGAGGAAGAGGAAGTGAGGTCAGACTCGACAGCTCTCCTCTCCGCTGGGGAGCAGACACCTCAGAGAGAGATGCCATGCCCAGCTCCCAGGCAGAAGCACGTGATGAAGCTCCGACCCAGGACGGACTTAGGCTAGAATCTTCCCGGTAAGCGCACCTAGGGGCGCTACACAGATGATTAGAAATGGGCTAAATTAATATGTGAGAATTAGCCTAGAAGAGGCTAGATAGAGATGGGTCAAGCAGTGTTTAAAAGAATACAGTGTCCGTGTAATTATTTCGGGGCATAAGCTAGCCGGGCAGGCGGCTTGGGGTGTTGGGGACGTAGCCCTGCCGCTCGCCCATATTACTACAAATGACGCCCAGACGTGTGGCTAACTGAGTCCACAGAAAGCCTGAGAAAGCTTGGAAAAGAATAGAGTAAAGCATGTTTCTTGTGACAATTTCTCTGGTCTACTCTGCTTGCTAGAGGCAAGCAAGCTGCCTCATCTAAGAGAGGCTTCCTGACTCAGCTTTAGCTGCAAAGCCTGCAGCTCATTAAGAGGTCCTGCCACAAAACACTTAAATGGTGTTGACAAAAAGCTGAACGCATGCTTTTCGGTTTTCAGCCGTAGCAGGAAAAAAGCTGCGCCGTTTAAAAATGCCAGCTTTCTGGGCCATCCTGCCAGGGCAAACTCTGACTGTTTGAGGCAGGAGGGCCGGCTACTGAGAGAGGACTTGAGTGTTGTCTGTTGTAGCTCTCTGGCTGGCAGGGACCTTGAAATGCCAGGTGTGGCTATAAACATGGCTGCAGCCTGTATATCCGCCATGAGGCTGGAAAGCTAAGGATCCAGCCGTCAAAGCCACTGCTTTAGTCCTACTGATATTGCTTGGTAAATTAAAGACTCATGTGGTCAGAAAAAGAGTGATATACAGTAAAGAGAGATTCAAAGACAGAGAAAATTTCTGAATGGTTTAAAGTGTGTTAAAAATATATGCAGACTAAAAGTTAAAATTCTTAAAGTAAACCTCTGTGACTTCAAGGTGTGGTAGCACACGCCTTTAATCCTAGTGCCTAGAAGGCAGAGACGAACAGATCTCTGTGAGTTCAAGGTGTAGTAGTGTACGCCTTTAATCCCAATGCCTGGGAGGCAGAGACAGGCGGATCTCCGAGAGTTCAAAGACAGCCTGGTCTACAGATATATGCTCAAAAAGCAAAAAGTTAACGTAGGAATGTCACAGCTTAGACTCTTAAGCGCCTAGTGATTTAAAGGCGCAAATCAAAAGTGCTCCTGGATAGTAAAAAATTGCAGATTCACAATGGGACAGATTCAGACCGCTAAACGAGTCACACTGTTGGATGAATGTACGTTGGCTTGGGAGAGAGAAGAAAAAGAATATAGAGAATAAAGTTAATGGTTTAAAAAGAAAAAAGTAAAGTCTTTAAAGAGACAGAGTACAGATAGTTATAGATATAAATAAAAATAAGCCGCGTAAAGATGAAAAATTCACAGAGAGTCTGGATTCTTTGTATTATTGTGTTTTCTTTAAAATTTTTGACTGTGAAGGAGCTAAGTACAGAGAGACATTTCATTATATGGGCTGCCCAGTGGAACCAGAACGGATATCATGAGGGTATGATTTCAGAATTTGGATCTAAGGATATGATACTTTGGAAAAGAGATTCTTTTGTTTTCACAGAGGATGAGACTCTATGGATTTCTTCAATTCCAATTTGGTATGATGGACCACGTCCTCCTGAAGGGTTTCTGTGAACATCTTCAGAAAATTGCTTCGCTCAACTGCCAACTGAGATGACCCTGGCACACAGGTTATACCATGAAAGACCTAATTAACGACGCCCCCATTCAGCAGGAAGCAGTTTGGAGAGAAAAAACTGCGCCCATGTTCCCAAATATGGTTTATAAATGTTCTTTTACATTTAAAGGGGGATATGATATAGACATGAATAATTTGCATTAGTATAGATTTTGCTTTATTGATAGAGATTTACGGTCAATTTTGTTATATGTATAAATGTTTCTGATGTAACTTTTACTTGATAACTGTTTTGTTATATGTAATTTTGCTATGTTAAAGTTAAAGCCTTCCTTTTTTTGTTTAAACAGAAAAAGGGGAAGTGATGTGGGAGTGTCATATATCAATCTGTTGATTTCATTGGTTAAGCAATAAAGAAACTGTTTGGCCCTGTGGGTGGAGTAAACAGAACAGAATGCCGGGAGGAAGAGGAAGTGAGGTCAGACTCGACAGCTCTCCTCTCCGCTGGGGAGCAGACACCTCAGAGAGAGATGCCATGCCCAGCTCCCAGGCAGAAGCACGTGATGAAGCTCCGACCCAGGACGGACTTAGGCTAGAATCTTCCCGGTAAGCGCACCTAGGGGCGCTACACAGATGATTAGAAATGGGCTAAATTAATATGTGAGAATTAGCCTAGAAGAGGCTAGATAGAGATGGGTCAAGCAGTGTTTAAAAGAATACAGTGTCCGTGTAATTATTTCGGGGCATAAGCTAGCCGGGCAGGCGGCTTGGGATGTTGGGGACGCAGCCCTGCCGCTCGCCCATATTACTACAGGAACACTCATCCATTGCCAGTGGGTATGCAAACTTGTGCAACCACTTTGGAAATCAGTATGACAAGTTTCTCAGAAAATTGGGAATCAACCTACCTCAGGATCCAGCAATATTACTCTTGGGAATATACCCAAAAGATGCTCAATCATACTACAAAAGCATTTGTTCAACTATGTTCATAGCAACATTGTTTGTAATAACCAGGACCTGGAAATAACCTAGATGCCCCACAACTGAAGAATGGATAAAGAAAAGTGTGGCACATTTACACATTAGAGTACTACTCAGTGGTAAAAAAAAAAAATGACATCTTGAATTTTGCATGCAAATGGATGAAATTAGAAAACACTATCCTGAATGAGGTAACCCAGACCCCAAAAAATGAATATGGTATGTACTCACTCATAAGAGGATACTAGCCATAAACAAAGGACACTGAGCCTATAGTTCATGATCCTAGAGAAGCTAAGTAATAATAAGGTGAACCCAAAGAAAAACATATATAGACCCACCTGGAAATTGGAAACAAGATTACCTGACAAAATTGGAAGCATGGGGATGGCGGATAGAAGGAAGGGGAGAAGGGAAAGGTTGAGGAGAATTTGAGGGAACAGGATAGTCAAGATGTGGGGGCTGGAGAGATGACTCAGTGGTTAAGAGCACTGCCTGCTCTTCCAAAGGTCCTGAGTTCAATTCCCGGCAACCACATGGTGGCTCACAACCATCTGTAATGAGGTCTAGTGCCCTCTTCTGGCTTGGAGACATACACACAGGATAGTCAAGATGGAAGAAGGACAGATATGAGAGTAAGAAAAGAGGATTAGCAAGAAACCTGGCTCTAGAAAAACTCCCAGGAATCCACAAGGATGACCCCAGCTAAGACCCTAAGCAATGGAGGGAGAGGGTGCCTGAACTGGCCTTGTCCTGTAATGAGACTGATGATTATCTTAAATATCACCATAGAACCTTCATTAAACAACAGATGGAAACAGAGGCAGACACCCACATAGGGGCACTGGACTGAGCTCCCAAGGTCCACTTGAAGAGTGGAAGGAGTGAGAGCGTGAGAAAGGAGGTCAAGGCCGTGAGGGGTTTATCCACTGAGACAGTTTGCCTGAGCTAATGGGTGCTCACCAACTCCAACTGGACTGGGAGTGAATGAGCATGGGATCAAACTAGTCCCTCTGAATGTGGTTGACAGTTGGGGCAGACTGAGGGGCCATTGACGGTGGCACTGGGATTTGTCTCTACTGCATGTACTGGCTTTTTGGGATCCTATTCTCTTTGGATATATACCTTGCTCAGCCTAGATGTAATAGGGAGGGCCGTGGACTTTCCACAGGGCAGGGTTCCTTGCCTTCTCTTAGGATTGGAGGGGGTGAAGTGGAAGGGTGTGTGGAGGGAGTGGGAGGAGGGAAGGGAGTGGGAATTTGTATTGATATTTTTTAAAGTAATAAAAAAAGAAAAAAACTGAAATTAAATAGGCTGGAGAGGTAGCTCATCATTTTAGAGAATATACTGTTATTGCTACAGACCAGAGGCCAATCCCCAACACCCACATCAGGCAGCTAACAACAGTCTATAACTGTTATTCTTTTTTAAAGATATAATGGGGGAAGAGGGAAGGCCAGTCCCATGAGGGGCAGTGATCCCACGAGGGGGAGTGGTGCTATGAGGAGAGGCAGCAGGTGACCTGAGTCCTCAGTAGGTCCCCCAGGCCTGGGAGAGTCCCCTGAGGCTTTGGTGGGTCACCTAGACTGATAGGAGACCAACCTCAGCCAGTGAGAGACTGACAGATACATCATGCAGGGAGAGAGAGAGTTTGAATATAGAGTTTATTTAGTGAGTTATGGAGGGGAAAGGGTAAGGAGGGAGGGGAGAAGGGGAAAGAAGAGAGGCACAGAGAGAGGGAGAGAGGGGGAGAAGAGAGAGAACAGAAGTTACTTCTTCAGGAAAGAGATAGAGATAGAGTGCAGGCTGAAGGAGGCAGGATTTCTGCTTCCCTCAGTGGAAGGGGAGGGGTTGGGAGAGGGAGGGGCTTGTCTCTTAAAGGGACAGGCTACCCAGGTGATAGACCAGGCCAACAGATCATAACAATAACTCCAGATGCCATGGCTTCTGTGGAAACCTGCATGTACATACCCACACAAACATACACTATGATGCCTATTCTTGGTTGTTAACTTGGCTATATATGTAATGAACTACAATCCAGAAATGGAGGGCACACCTGTGAGAGAATTTTTGCTTGGTTTGAAGTGGGTGAATCCATTTTTAGTCCAGACCTTTGAGGTAGGAAGATACATGCCTTTAATTTGGATCTTGAGTGGGGATACACAATTTTAACCTGGGCCATACCTTCTACTGAAAATCTATATAAGAATACAGAAGGAGGAAGGTCCTGCTTATTGCCTGCTTGCCCTCACCTTGATAGCACATCCATGCCTTCACTGGCACTGGAAACTACTTCTTTAGGATTCCAGCATATACTGAAGACCAGCTGAGACATCCAGTCTTGTGAACTGAGAAACTACCAGATTGTTGGACTTTATGTTCACAGACAGTCATTATTAAGCTGCAGCCTGTAAGTCAGTCCAATAAATCCCATAGACAGACAGGCAGACAGATACATAGATAAATGGAGGGAGAGAGATTCATTCTACACACACACACACACACACACACACACACACACAGTTAATTAAAAATAACAAAAATAAATGTCTTAAAAATAAAATAAGAACTCAGATTATTTCTCTGGAGTATTTGTTGAAAACAGTACTTTGAAGTATTTTGGCTCTTGAACAGAGCAGTTACATATAGTGTGTGTACATCCACCAAGGAGCTAGACTGAGTCATAGAGTTCCTAAATCCCCAGGAGATAAAATAAGAAAAAGTACAGTTGAGCCAGCAAGAAGGTTCAGTGAGTAAGAACGCTTACCCTGAAAGCCTGATAACTTGAGTTTGGTCACAGGAACCCATGATGGGTGGAAGGAAAGAACAGACTCCTGAAGGTCTGATGCACAGAGAAGGGGGAAGGGGAGGGGGGAAAGGAAAGGGAGGGAGGGGAGAGAGGAGAGGAGAGGTTATAAAATAAATTATAAGCCTAGAAAGATAGCTCAATAGTAAGGGTGTTTGCCACCAAGCCTGACAACATGAGTTAAATCCTAGGATTCTCATTGTAATGGTCTGCTCTGTTCCTTTAAGAGGCAAGCCATGCCCACTGATCTTCAGCTTCCAGCCTGAGTCCCTTCTTTTCTGTCTCTCTCTTGAAGAGGCAGCTTCTGTTTCTCCCTTCTCCCCACTTCCCCCTCCCCCATTTCTCTCTCTCTCTCTCTCTCTCTCTCTCTCTCTCTCTCTCTCTCTCTCTTTCTCCCTCTCTCTGCTCTTCTCTCCTTTTCCATTTCCCCTCCATAACTCACTAAATAAATATTCAACCTCACTCTGCATGGTGTGCCTATCCATGTCTCTATCTCTCACCCACTGGGGCTGCGGCTCCCTGCCTGGAACTCACTGTTCCTCGTGGCCCACTGCAGCAACTTTGGGAACTGCGCTCTCTCTGACTGAGACTGGCTGCTCTCGGGACCCGCTGCCCACTGCCTGACACCACTTCAGGGAACTACGGTGTGGTCTTGGGACCCACTGCCTGCTGCCTGGGGATCCACAGCATTTTACTTTTTACCATGATACTCATATAATGGAAGGAGAAAAGCAATTCGATACATACATTGTGTACACATACACACAAGTAAGTAAACATAGTTGAAAAAGATTATTAAAAATAAGCTCCAGGATCCCCGGCAGCAACAGGCAGCAGAAATGCTGCATGTCCCCAAGCGGTGGTAGTGAGCCATGTGGCAGCAGGTGGCAGGCCCTGAGAGCAGCCAATCCCAGGCAGGGAGACATGCGGCAGCAGGCAAGAGACAGAGACATGGATAGGCATGCCATGCAGAGTGAGGTTAGATATTTATTTAGTGGTTATGGAAGGGAGGAGAGAAGAGCAGAAAGAGAGAGGGGGGAGAGAAGGGAGAAACAGACACTGCCTCTCTGAGAGGGAGACAGAAAAGAGAGAGAACTCAGGCTAGAAGCTGAAGATCAGCCTATCTCAGCAGATGGGGAGGGAGTGGGCATGGCTTGTCTCTTAAAGAGTCAGAACAATCATTACATTCCTATCTCTTTTTTATGATAAAAAGGCAGAAGGTTAGGCACCACAGATTAAAGGAACCAGGGTGTCAGATTCTCAAGACCTTTTCCTGCTTATTTGTGTCTTTGAGGGAAACCTGAGAAAGCTGGATGCTGGTCAAATACTGGCATAGCTGGTCTCTTTGCTCCTCTCTGGTGTTTGTGGTATGGAAATGTCTGGTGTCTCTTACACCTGTTTAAGGTATTGACAAAACAGAGGACAAAGCTAAGGAAAAAAAATTTAGGAGCAGGGAATTGAGGGGGATATATCTGACCTATTTAGGGTGGATCCTTTAATTTGGCTCCCTGGAAATTACAAGAATTCTTTGGGTTTGTGAAAACAGAAGTTTTAGACATATGCATTGCATAAACAGTAGCATATTTGTGTCAGAATGACTGTGACAGATATTTTTGCACAATGAAAAGTATTTTTAAGACTATGGAAAGCAGCATGAGAGAGAGGTTTGATAATTTGTATTTGTCCTCACACCTTTATAACTTGTAGGTCTTGTATTTGTATTGAAAGACCCCCGGAGTTGGGAGACTCTCACTCAAGTCTCGGGATAACACGACCCCCCAAGAACTCATGAGAGACTGTCCTTGCTGTAATCACACGAGGTTTATTGACAGGAACCAACGTGCTGGGGCCGAAACTCATATCCCATGCAGGGGTAGAGGAGTTCGACCCTGAGTAGCTGGGAGAAGGGGTATTTAAGAGAAGAAACCATAACCCAAAGGGGATAGGGAGGGCGCCATTGGAAGATTCCAAAAATACCAGTGATAATCACAAGGGGATAACTCCCCGTTTCTCAAGATTATAATCTAACTTTGTGGTCAGCCAGTTCCTGGAACAAAGTCACTGAACCAGCTAACCTAGATTTTTGGCTCTACTCTTCCTGCTAGCGGGGTCTGGATTTATCCTGGTCTTTCAGTATTTTACTGAAATTTGTTTGGTGAGATTGTCCCTTTTTTTTTAATTTCCGCCTCCTCCCTGCCTCCCATTTCCCTCCCCCTCCCCCCCACTCCCCTCCTCTTCCCTCTCCAGTCCAAACAGCAGTCAGGGTTCCCTGCCCTGTGGGAAGTCCAAGGTCCTCCCCCCTCCATCCAGGTCTAGGAAGATGCACATCCAAACAGACTAGGCTCCCACAAAGCCAGTACATGCAGTAGGATCAAAACCCAGTGCCATTGTCCTTGGCCCTCATTGTCCGCCACGTTCAGAGAGTCTGGTTTGATCCCATGCTTTTTCAGTCCCAGTCCAGCTGGCCTTGGTGAGCTCCCATTAGATCAGCCCCACCATCTCAGTGGGTAGGTGCACCCCTCGCGGTCCTGACTTCCTTGCTCATGTTCTCCCTCCTTCTGCTCCTCATTTGGACCTTGGGAGCTCAGTCTCATGCTCCAATGTGGGTCTCTGTCTCTACCTCCATCCATCGCCAGAGGAAGGTTCTATGGTGATATGTATGATATTCATCAGTATGGCTATAGGATAGGGCCATTTCAGGCCCCCTCTCCTCAGCTGCCCAAGGAACTAGCTGGGGACATCTCCATGGACACTTGGGAACCCCTCTAGAGTCAAGTCTCTTGCCAACCCTAAAATGGCTCCCTTAATTAAGATATGTACTTCCCTGCTCCCATATCCACCCTTCCTCCATCCCAACCATCCCATTCCCCCAAGCTCTCCCTATCCTCCCCTTCTCACTTTTCTCTCCCCCTCTCCCCTTATCCCCATCCCACCCCCATCCCCAACTTCCCAATTTTTGCCTGGCAATCTTATCTACTTCCAATATCCAGGATAACTATATGCTTTTCTTTGGGTTCACCTTCTTATTTAGCTTCTCTAGGATCACGAATTATTGTCCTTTTAAACTGACAAAACCTCTCAGCTGTCAAGCTGCATCAGAAATCTTTGAGAAGGATAAAATTTTACTTGAGTTATTGATTTAAAAAAATGACAGAGAACTTACTTGGTTGGCACCCAGAGCTACCCTCAGGGTCCTTCATGGTCACTGAAGGTTATATTTGTCTTCTACTGTTTAGCACAGGGCCTTCCAGGCTCCAGAAGATCCTGTGGGCTAAGAAATCCATAGGAAGACAAGCCTAGCTTGACCTGAGCAGCTAGGCTGTCGATTCCAGCTATTCTGTCCATGTCTGGAGATCTTCAGTGTAGATGGAAGGCAGTTTCGCCCAGTGGTCAGCGCTTAGCTGTTGAAGCAAATTGCCGATAGGCATTGTTCTGTGCCCATTTGTCTTCTGTCTTCTTTGGAGGAAGTAGAGTGCTGCTGCTAGGAGCCAACCTGTCTCTTTTTGTTATGCAAATTTTTTTAATAATTAAATATTTAAATGCCATATTCCCCAGATCTCTGAGCAGTTGAGGGCTGTTTTTTGGGTATAACTGAAATGGATTTGCTGTGAGTCCCCGGCTGCTTGTTGTGGGGTTGAGACCATTCGGCAGGTCCCCAAATGAAGGTGGCTGGTCTCCAGCCATGTGGTGTGGGAAGGCGGCGGGTGGGAGGCATAGAGATAGGCATACCATACAAAATGAAATTGGACATTTATTAGGTGGGTTATGGAGGGGAAGGGAAAAGGGGAGGAAAGGAGAGGAGAGGAGAGAGACAGAGAAGTGGGGAGAGGCAAAAGCTGCCTCTTCAAGAGAGGGACCGGAAGAGAGAGAGTGGGGCTGAGGCTGCAAGCAGGAAGGGAGTAGACATGGCTTGTCTCTTAAAGAGACAGAGCATTACAGTAGAGAACATCTTAATATATTTTAAATGAGGGTTGGATTAAATATAAAGTATTTTTGTAAGAGACTTAAAAGTACATCCCAGTTTAAAACATGAGACTTGTTGTTTTTGTAGTCTGAAATGAGATGCAATAAACAGACAATTATAACATTTAACAGTAAACATGGGTGCATGTTAAGTTACATGTATGAACATACACACAGAGTGAACAGGAATTAGGCAAAGTGGATGTTCTTTGTGGGCCCTACCAAAGGCATGCCACTGCACAAAACATACATGCGACAGAGTCAGCAAGAGGAATTTAGGAAAAAACATGAGTAAACTGGGGGACAAGGCAGGGTAGACTTCAGTAAAGATGGGAGAACTTGGTCACCCGACCTGGCTCTCAATTAAGATGGCAGTAAGGCCACCCATGTTACAGAGTTAACACTGGGAAACCAGGCAGGAAATACCTCAGTAAAGATGGCAGAACTTGGCCACCTGACCTGGCTCTTAGCCAAAATAGTGGCAAAGTCACCTGATCCCAGTCAAAATGGCAGCAGTCACATGTTGTATGGAAAAGCCACAATTTTTGAGCTGCAGGGATTTTAAGCTTAATAAAAGAGACCTAGAGGTGTGGCTGAGCTGTCATGCCATAAGCCACAGAAGGGAACAAAAGGCTGGAATTGAAAAAAGAGAGAGACAGACAGACAGAAAGACAGAACAATCATTACAATAGTTGTTTTAATTTTATAAATGATAAACAAGCTCCCAAAGGAAAATACTAAAAGTTGATACTAATTGTGAGATTAAAAAAAAAACAAAGTGGTTTGCATTTTCTGGTACTGATAATTCTCACCAACAAGAAAATCTAGATGTCAGAAGTACCATGTAACAGATGTGGCCCGGTGTGGTGTGAAGGACACTTGCTGTGAGCAGGAGCTGTGTACAGTCACTACTTGGACAGCCCTTCTTCCTCTGGGCTTATCACCACGCAAGAATTTAACAAGGGTGAGAACAGTGTTCAATGTTGGCAGAGATCTGCTTAGTAAAATGCAGCTATTTATCACCTAAGGTGATTTTCTTATTTTGAATCAGGATTTGGCTTTGTAGCCCAGGCTAGCCTGGAACTTTCAATCCTCCTTAGTCTCCTGAGTGCTGGTATTACAGACCTGGGCTACCCCACTAAGGAGACACACACAGGTGTGAGCCTATTTCACCTTGTTTGAAGGTCAGAGAGTTTGAGATTAGTTTTGCTCTCTCCAAGTTGTTAGAAATAGGTGTGGTTACAAAACAAAATATCCTGAGGGTGTGGTTGCTAGGTGTTTTGGACTTTAAGAGGGCCCATAGAGGCTCCACCCTGACCAAAGGTCAGAGAATTCAAGTGTACACTTCTTTCTTTTGAATCGCAGATTTTACTTAGGGAGTGGCTGCCTACAGGATACTTGGTCTAGGGTGGGTTCACCACCCCAAACATCAAACACTTTACTTTGAAATTAATAGCTTGATGTCTGAGTGTTGGAGCAAGAAACTCTTCTGGTTGTCTTCTGTATCACATTAAAGCAGTCTTTCGCCTTCTCCCTCCCCCATCCTTTTGTATTGGGGTATAAAAGTGTATAAGTGTAAAAAATAAATAAATAAACGCGGGCAAACTGAGAACTCAAAATTCAGCACCCAGGATTGAATGAGTTGCCCTCCGGGTACTATCCCACTCCTCTGCGTTTCTTTCTTATCTCTGTTCTCCCTACCTAACACTTCTAATCCTCGTGTTCCTACTCTGGTTCATAGGAACCCACTGCAGATAGGGTCGTGGCAAGATAACCCCCAAAAGGTGGCTCGCGACAAATGGTAGCCCAGCGTGGTGCCCCCAACACCCCACTGACTTTGACTGTAGAAATATGACTCAATCTTTGATAAGCAGAACGTCCCAGAAGTTGATTTTTTTTTCCAGAAAATTGGCTTTTAGCAAATGAGTCCTTATGCAGAATGGTCATTAGGCAAATTCATCATTTAGCCAAGAGGTCATTTAGTGAATCGGCTTTCAATGACTTGCCCTCTGAAAGTTTGCTACAGTGAGCATTTTCTTGTGCTAAATGTCCATTTGATTTCCATAATTAATATTCACTGGAGCATGGATGGGAAGCATCTCAGGGACCCAGGAGCATCCAGGACAGACTTGTAATGATCAGATTACTAAAAATGGTCTTATTAAGGAAAAAAAACAGGCCCAGCACCACTTTGAAGTCCTTGATTCTTTATCAAAGCCCCTTGGGTGTTTTTGGTGGGTTTTTTGTTTTTTGCAAAGGACTCCCCAAAGTAATGTGACCAGTTCTGTTCATTTCTAGGGCTTCAGTAGCCAAGTAACACACTGGGTGGCTTAAAGCAAGAGATGTCCAGTGTCTTACAAACCTGGAAGGTGCGAGTCCAAAACAAAGGTTCTGGCACTGTTAGGCTCCCTCCGTCTTTGCTTCTTCTAGCCTTTGATGCTACAGCAGTCCTCGGTAGTACTTGGCTTATAGCTGCATCACTCTGAGCTCTAAAGCAATGTGGCCATTTTCTTCTGTGCCTTTGATTTTATGTGGCATTTTCCTCTCCTATAAGGAAAGTCGCTGGTACCCAGGATCTCCTCTAGCATGTTTTCCTGTTAACTTGATTATATCTGCAGCCACTCTACTTCCAAAAAAAAATATTCACACTCCTAGGAACCAAGGGTTAGGAATTACAGCCTACCTTTGCAGAGGATACAATTCAATCCTTAATACTGGCTCCATTGCAAACCAAAACATTATATAATTGGAGCTGACACTGTAGCTCAGCTGGTAGAGTGCTTATCAACCTTGCCTAAAGCCTTGGGTTCAGCGTCCCCCACGGTTTAAAAACGGGTGTGTTGGTCCACAACTGTAATCCAGAGGTAGAGACAGAAGGATAAGGAGCTCAAGGTCACCTCAGCTACGTGGCAAAGTTAGAGGCCAGCTTGGAGTGCACGAGACCCTGTCTAAAATACAAACAAAACCATCATATAATCCTTGTGTTTCTCTTTGCGAGTCCCGGGACTGAGATCATTACACCAAGCTTCCTATGTGGATTACACCTGACCCTGCAGAGACTTTACTGCAGCGCCTGTCTCCAAAGCTGCGGGGCTTCTTGGATGCTGGAAACAGCCCGAGGAAGGTTGAAACTTTATTTAACCTTAAATCCTATTATAGAGTCTGCATTTGGTGCAATTTATATTTGAACTATAAAATTCTTCTATAAGTTGAAACATGACCTATAAAAGGTCGCTGCACCCTGAAGCAACATTCTAGAAAGAAATCAATTGGTCCTTTTTCTTACAGAAGCCATTAGCCAGAGAAGAGATAAAGGAAAAACTTCCTCATGCTGATTGAACTCCAAACCCAAAGCATAATTTCCAAAAGGCAATGGCTTCATACAGCTAAAATGCATTAGGCTATTATTAGATAATAGAGAGCCTTTGATATAACTCGTGCACCTACTGCCTCCTACAATGAAGGGGCAGGAGCACTCAGATGTGCACCCAGGCCTTGCTCCAGACATCAACATCTGGAATCAGCACTCTGCCTTCCATCACCCCTGGGAGGTCCCTGGGTCCTCAAAAGTCCTTCAGTGAGCTGAATAATAGTTCAGTTGGTAAAGGGCTTGCCTTACAAGCACGAGGATTGGAATTGATCTCCCAGATTCATCTGCACTTGTAGAACCAGTGCTAAGTTTCGGGAACAGATAGATCCCTGGGGCTCATTGGCCAGCTAGTAGTAGACTCCAGGCCAATGAAAAGCCCTGCCTCAAAAAAAAAAAAAAAAAACAAGATGAACAGGAACAACAGTGGAGGCACACGTGTGTACACACACACACAAGATCCTCAGTGCCTTGTCCCCCTTCATTCAGATCTAATTAAGATGCACAGCTTTTGTCACACTCAGTGTGCAATAACTCTGAGTCTTTTCTCAATCTGCTCTTGTCTGTGGTATCAGGAAGGCTAGACCAGCCAAGACTTCCTAATACCTTAGGAACACGTCATGCAGTATTATCATGAGGACAGCTATCGCTCCTTTGTTCTGTAGCAAAAGTGATTAATAAGAATGATGTGCATTTCTCTGCCTCCCATGTTTTGCATCACCAACTGCAGGCAGAGAGCTGATCAAAACGGCACAGGTAAGCCAGTGTCCCTGAGGCCACCTCCAAAGTCAGCCTTCCTCAGTCAGCCAGACCCATCCTACTTGTGAGGCCTCAGAATGTCAGGTGACTGCAGTCAGGATTATGCAATGTAAGAAACACAGTAACAGTCCAGCATGGTGGCACATGCCTATAATCCTGGGCAGTTTGGAGGCTGAGGCAGGAGTATCATTGCAAGTTCAAGGCCAAAATGGGCTACAAAGAGAATACCAACCTAGCCAAGTCCACACAGCAAGACTGTAAAACAAACAAATAAGGCTAGTTAGATAACTCAGCTAGATAGTTAGATAACAAGTTAGATAACTTGCCTAATGTCTTGAGTTCAGTCTGCGTAGGAGAAGAACCAACTCCTGCAAGCTGTCCTTACATATGGTGAATCACACACACACACACACACACACACACACACACAAGCACACACATACAAGTGATAAACATAAAAAAATGAAAAGACAAAATCCCACAGAAACAACTACAGTTCACTACGTTTAAGTCAACCCAGCTCAGGGAATAAAAAGACCAAGCCCTTCTTTAAAGGTTGTGCTGGCCTGGCTCCTTGGAGGGTCACAGACCTGACTGCAATCAATTCCCCTCTGTTGTTCCCCTAAGGGGTTTCTCATCTGAAAGAAGTAATGGGACTTAATATGTCCCCCTCATCTACCTTCTGCAAGCATATTGAACAGGCTGGCTCAGAAAGCTTCCAAATGGAATTTTTTTAAACATTTGCTAAAGTGAACTGCTCTGCCTTGAACGACAATGCAGAATCAGGGGGCAGCAGGGGTGGCTTGCCAGCGTCCTGCCTTTCAACTCTAGTAAGACACGTTAACTTTGAAAACTCGGCCACCCGCGGCAGCTAGCTCCCACTCTTCGTTGGGATTCTCTTTCCTTGCTAGATCAAACGAAACACCTGCTGGATGCCTCTGCGATTCTGTGCACTCATCTTCAGCGCAGATCTTGCTACTGTTTTATGTTCCCGCTTGAGGCCCCAGGCCCTGGAAGGCAGAAACCAAATAGGCTTTATCCCACTGCTGCAGCCCCTGGCCTTACCAATCATACTGGAGATGCTTAGTAAGAATTAGGTGATGTTAGGATACAGGCACAAAAACTGGAGAGTAGACTGAGGTTGCCCTTCCTGGCGGGTCCCAGAGGGCGGTGCTGATGGGGAGGGTGTTGATAAGGCCGCCCACACCGACTGCACCTGCCGGTGGACCAAGACCAGTGTGCAGGAATCAGGAGACTTGTGCTGGCTTGGGTGGGCACGAACCCCGCCCCGCCTCCGGGATCAAAACCCGGGAGTGAGACCGGCCCAGAGAGGAGCAAGCAAGGCCGCGCACCACTCAGCCACGCACTAGACCATAACCCCGCTTACAGGATGGCCGGGAGCTCAGCAGAAGAATCCCAACAGGCCAGGAGCACTTCCAAGATCCGTCTCCGCAACTAGGCGAGCACTTCAGCCCCGCCTTCGGCCGGTCCGAGCCTGTACCCTAATCTGTCAAAGGACCGCTCCCTAAGCTCCGCCCCACCTCAGTCTCGGACCCGCCCCATACCCACCGTGGGCCCGGCTTCCAGCCTCTAGACTCCGCCCCAGTTCTGGTCAAGGACCGCCCCTAAGCTCCGCCCCACTTCAGTCTCGGACCCGCCCCATGCCCACCTTGGGCCCGCCTTTCAACCTCTAGTAGCCTCAATTCCGATCAAGGACCGCCCCTAAGCTCCGCCCCACCCCATACCCACCTTGGGCCCGCCTTCCAACCTCTAGACTCCGCCCCAGCCTTGGTCAAGGACCACCTTCTAAGCCCCACCCCAGGCCAGTGTAGGCCCCGCCTTCAGATTGCCCGCTCCAGCTCCACGAACCTGTTTGAAACGCGCCCCACCATCCGCGTTAACCTTTTCCTAAGTTTCGCCTCTCAAGACACAGCAGCGCAAGAACCCTGCAGTTTACACCCGCCTTTGTCCCGCCCCACCATACTCCCCGCCCCCAGGGCGCCCCATGCCCCACCTCCTGGGCCGGAGTATTGACTAGCCCCGCCCACAGCTCCAGCCTCTTTGCCCCGCCTCCTCAGACTCAGGTCTTGCTTCCGCTTGTTTTCAGGCGACATTGGCCCTGCCCCGCGATGGCGCCTGAGGACCACGAGGGGGCCACGTCTCTGCTGCAGAGTTTTGAGCGCCGCTTCCTGGCGGCTCGAGCGCTTCCCTCCTTTCCCTGGCAGGTGGGCGGCAGATCTAAGGCGGGTGTTGGGGTTGAGCATCTGGGGCTGCCGGGCTGGGCGTCTGGGGCCGCCTTCGCTCATTGCCCGACTTGGGGAGGCAGGCTGGGCCCTTCTCTGGCAGAACTTCCAGGGTCACGGGCCGGGCTGTCTTATTTTAGCGACTTTTTAAGCAAGTGATCGGTCATCTTGGCAACTGCAAAACAGCTTTGAAAACTTCAACCGCGCTCTCCTGAAGGGGAGGCCAGGCTCCCATCCAAAGGGCTGGCTGCAGGCAGAACCGCCTCGGAATTCAGACTGAAAAGGGAACTTCCTGGCTGTCTGGGGACGTGCGGCTCAGGCACGAGGTTCCTTTGGAGAGTCCTCGCTGATAACTCGTGTGCAAGGAACTCACCGGCATGAGTCACTGTAAAATTGTATTCCTCCAAAGTCTGCCCGGTTTCTTTGAGTGGTATTTCTGATCTTAACACAGATTGGAACCCTGTAGCTTATGGGTCTCCGTTCGATGTCAGTGCTAAGCACTTGCTCAGGGTCGCCCACAGTGCACTATACTGGGGTCCGTTGTCACTCCGTTTAAGTACGAAAGGGTGAGAGCCAAAACTCTGGCCAGGGAGACCAACTTTCTGCTTAGAATTCGAGCACCGTGGGAGGTGGCACGCCAATTATCCTAGCACTCTGGGTCTCAAACTCTGAGACCCGCCTGGTCTACAAAAAGAAGAATCCTAACTCAAACCTCTATGTGCTGTATGAATTATATACTGTGGGACCTTACAAGTGGCTACATCTTTGTGCCATCTAAATAACACTGTGGGGGATACAATGTCTCTTGCTACCAAACAGTTGGGCTTCTTTTTCTTTTTTCTTTTTCCCAGCTAGAAATCATAGGCAGACAAGAAGCTCAGGGCATGCTGTGTTTTCCTGTGCCAGCTGTAGGCAGACAAGAGCAGCAATTGCAGGTTTCTTGCATATAGGGCGCCCTTGGTCCTTATGGACCTCCGGAGTTCTTGAGGCATTTTGGCTGCCAGCTTCCCAGCAGGCCTACGTGCTGGGTTTCCTCAGCCCTTGGTAGCAGCCCTTGCAAACATACAGCTCTTGTGCAGGCCTTAGGAGTGGGGATTCCTTAACTCTTGACCACGGTCAGCTGCCTGGCTGCTTTTACAATTCTGCCAGCCACTGTTGAGTGGTCCAGCCACCACTGCTCTGCTGTCTCTGTGTCTGTAACATGGAGACATGTTACCAGCTCAGCCTGCACCAAGAAGAGACCATTCCCAGGAGGGCTCTTTGTGGTCCACTCCCTTCTTTTGTTTGTTTGTTTTCCAAGACAGGGTTTCTCTGTAGCTTTAGAGCCTGTCCTGGAACTAGCTCTTATATTTTTGGTTGTGAGCCCAGCCTTTAACGGCTGAGCCAACTCTCCAGCCCTGGAACTAGCTCTTGTAGACCAGGTTGGCCTTGAACTCACAGAGATCCGCCTGCCTCTGCCTGGGATTAAAGGCATGCACCACTGCCCGACATAGTCCACTCCCTTCTTTTTTTTTTTTTTTTTTTTTTTTGGTTTTTCGAGGCAGGGTTTCTATGTGGTTTTGGAGCCTGTCCTGGAACTAGCTCTTGTAAACCAGGCTGGTCTCGAACTCACAGAGATCCGCCTGCCTCTGCCTCCCAAGTGCTGGGATTGGGATCGCCACCACCGCCCGGGCACCACAGCAGGTTATGTAGTTGTCTGAACCAATCACAGCCTTGCCTCTTAGTACCATCCCAGCCATCCTTCCACTAAGCCACCAGGGGGCGTGCTCCCCATCTGCACATCAAAATGAATGCAGAGTAATATAGTGTGTACCCAGGCTTATGACAGCAAAAAGTCTGTTGCAAAGTACCTAAAACAGCCCTGGACGAGACTGCACCATGCAGATCAGCTGTGGTTGTCCAAGGTGTTTATGGAGTGATCAGACAGCCAAGGCTGACGTAAGGGCAGTCCCGCTGCTGTCTGACTTTTGCTTAAGGCAGCCAGGGCAGGAAGGGAGAGTCCAATAGCTCCTATATTAGGGAGTAGCATTACCCCACCCCCACCCCCCGCACAGCCTTTGCTTATTTATAGGAAAATGAACATAAGAGTGCTTACAGCAAGAACCTAAAGACTTCTACAACAGGGCACAGTAGAGACCAGCCCTACTCAGACAAGACACCGTAAGTAGCCAGAAAACAAGCGAAACCACGTGAGGGAGCCAGTCTCAGCTTGGGGTGCTAAAGCAGGAGGATCTCTGTGAGTCAGAGACCAACCCCAGCTACAGGCTGAGACCCTGTCTCAAAAGAACAAGCAAGGAAATGGCAAATGGAGTCATCAAAGGCCTCCCAAAAGAGGCAGCTCTTGAACTGCTACCCAAGCCCTGAAACAGCCAGCCACAGGATAGTCTTGGAGAACAGGAAGCAAAGGTCTTATGATAGAAACATGGCTGCCGTGCTTAAGAACAGTAAAGGAGCTGGTGCAGCTGTACTGGGGTGAACAGGGATGAGACTGAGTGTAGACAAGGCTAGAAAAGCGTCAAAGCATCGTAAAATGCTCTGAAGACATGACGGCTTGTAGTGTGTCACATACCTGCCCTGACTGGAGCTGAGTCCCTGTGAGAAAGACGGCATGGCCAGGCTTGGCACCACACATCTGAGTCTCCTAGCTTAAGTGGCAGGTTCCAGGCCTTTATGCTGTAACTGATTCTTAGTTTACCAGCTCAGCTTCAAAGTTGCTGGAACCCCAGTGATTGAATCGGGAGTTAGTCTACTGATACTCAGCCCCACATGGCCTGTGACATCAGACTGAGTTTACCTCTGGTGGCTCCCACTTCAGATTGGCTCCAGGTCCCTGGGTAAAGATAACTGATGCTCTTTATCAGAATATTCCACAGCGGTGTAATGTTGCTGAGACAATCCCCCTAGGATTTATCTCTCACTCTCTCTCCTCGGAACAGAGCCTAGAAGAGAAATTAAAGGAGCCCTCAGGTTCTGAGTTGTTGCTGGCTATTCTGCAGAAGGTAAGAGCCCCCAGCATACCCAAATAGCAGAGCCAAGGCTTACCTGTACCCTTTCCAAGCAATGCCCCCAAAAACAAAGATACAGCACTTGAGTTGGCAATGCATATGGGTGTCAGCACCTCAGACAGCTCTGGCTGTTTGGTTTTAATGGATGAAGAAGATATTCAGACAACTGCACAAGATGAGGGAAGCCAGGGGATGCCTTTTTATTTTTTAAGACTATGTCTCTGTGGAGTGCTACTATGCCATTTTTTCTATATGGCTTTAACTTTTGGGTATTTTTTAATATATGTGGGGGTGTTTGCCTACGTGTATGTCAGAAAAGGGTGTCATATTCCCTGGGACTGGAGTTACAGATAGTTGTGAGCCACCATGTAGGTGCTGGGAATCAGTGCTCTCAACCACTGAGCCATCTCTCCAGCCCACCCACTAGGAAGTCCTGAACTACAGGGACAGCAGGTGATAGGTGGCTGCTTTCAGCATTTGATAACCGCTTTGAAATGTTCTTCACATTTAAGGCAAATAAGAAAGCTCATCTTGTCTGCTCAGTATCAGAGGCAGAGGTGGGATTTGATCTCAGCAATGCACATGCCTTTGGGTAGAGGTTTCCTGAATCAATGCCCCCAGCCACCAAGCCCACCCAAGGAGCCTAGGCCAGGGCCAACTCAAAGTCAGCCTGAGCTATACTGGGGAACCCTGTTATCAGAAAGGAAGATAAAGGGGGAAAGGAAGGAGGAAGCAGTCAGGCTTTGTCTTACAATCTTCCATGGGTAACCCAACAAAAATTAGAGCATATTGCTTTAAGAGCCAATGGGTTGTAGTGGATGAACCCTCAGTAGGAAGCTCTGGCAGATGTAAGGGGATCCTGCCGTCCTCCCAAGGTAGAAAGCTACACCTCCCTCCAGGCCCATTTCCATCTCCTGCTTCCTGCTGGTCCTCTGACCTCCTTGAGCCACCTGGGAGCTACCCCACACAGCCCTCTCTGACCTGCTCCTGACTTCCACTGAGTCATTAGTTCCTGTCTAGGCAGGGCCTTTGCTCTTCCATATTTGCCTGCTTGGCTCTATCTCTAACCCTCCTCACCACCTAGGCCTCATAGCCAGGACAGGTATCTGGGGGTCTGCACTGGGCCCTCACCTCCTCCCTGAAGCCAGATACCCCACTTTTGCCCTCACAATAGACTAATGTCATCCCCACCTGCCTCCCTGGGTGGACAGGAAAGGGCCTGTGAACTCAGCTTCCTGTCCGGAGCTGTGCCACTATGTAGAAACGTTGTAAAGAAAGAACTTAAAGCTCAATCTTACATTGGGAGTGGCAGCACATACCCATAATCCTAAGGCAGGAAGATGTAAATTTGAGGTCAATCTGAGATATATAGTAAGATCATCTCAAGAAAAGTCTCCATTTTGTCGATGCCCGGGGCACACACCCCCATTGTCCCAGCACATCAGGCTCCCTCCAGTCATGTGAAGCATCTTGGACACTAAAGGCATGTCTCTGTAGCAATCACCTTCTTGTCTTTTGTTGTCTAGACTGTGAAGCACCCTGTGTGTGTGCAGCACCTGCCATCTGTGAAGTATGCACGCTGCTTTCTCTCAAAGCTCATCAAAAAGGTCAGTGATGGGCAGTGGCTGCCAGGGCTGGGCCACATAGGGGAACACAGAGGTCCAGAGCTCTGCCAGGCTCCAGCAGCCCCACCTCCCTGCCTTGGGGCAGGCAGATGCTGGTGGGCTATCAAGGGAGGGCAGGGTGGGACAGGGTAGGAGAGAGGCCAGGACTCTCAGCAGCAGCTTCATCTCCTGGACTCGGGTTCTCCCTCCTACCAGACATCCCTGCCACTGGGTGAAGGATGCCTCCTCCTCCCCCACACCACCAGCCATTTCCTGGCTGGCCCACCCACTCCTGCTGGAGTTTGCAGTGTCTTCCCCACCTCTGTAAGACACCTTAAGACTGTGTAAGACTCAGCACAGCTGTGATCTCTGCACGACCTGGCTCCAGGCCTTACCACCTCAGTGCCTCTGTAGGCCCTCGCAGCACTGGGAGGGACAGGGCTCTGAGGCCAGGTGAAGCTGTGTCTCAACGCCACCAAAAGGCAGCTTAAAGCTGCACTGGGCACTTGGGGCTCACTTGAACACGTCATCTAAGGACAGTGGCACCTCTCCTAGGCAGTGTGGCTTTCTCCTGGACTCTGCCTGCTGGCCTAGGCCTTACCTGCTCTAACTCTCCACACATCTCCCTGAGGCACCCACCAGTGCACTCTTGTTAATTTTAATTCTAAATTGTCCATATGCTATCTTATCTCCCACTCCAAAATTTCCCCTATAAATCTGGTAAAAGCCAGGTTGGAGCATGGCTTAGCGGAATACCAACCTAACCTGCACAAGGTCCTGGGTTCCAGCCCCAGCACCATGAATGCTGTAAAAGCCATCCGGTCCTGTTCAGAGCAGATAGAAGCGAGCAACAGAATGGTTATTTACAAGGGTCAGTGTGGCCCTCAGTTGAAGCTCACCATCTGTTCCCAGCATGAGGCTGTGCCCACAGAGCCTTTGGATGCACTGTACGAGGCGCTGGCAGAGGTTTTGATGGCCGAAGAGTCCACCCAGTGCCACCGGAGCTATTTGCTGGTATGATATGAATGTTATTGTGTTGTTCCTACCCCCACGCACCTCACAGTCTTGTCTGTGATTGACTGGGTCATTTTAAAAGTTTTAGATGAAGGGGATCACACGGCATGGCTCCTTTCACTCAGCACAGTAGCCTCAAGCTCACCCATATTTCTGGCTGTAGCAACTTGGTTTCTTTTCACTGCTGAGTATATTCCAGCATAGACATATTCTGCTCAGCTGCTCAGTTGCTGTGATTTAGGACCCACCAATAATACTCTGATAACTCTGTTCATTCTTCCTGTCTCTGCAGCCTTCAGGAGACTCGGTCACACTCTCTGAGAGCACGGCCATTGTGTCCCATGGCACCACAGGCTTGGTGACATGGGATGCTGCTCTCTGCCTGGCAGAGTGGGCCATCAAGAACCCAGCAGTCTTCACGGACAGGTAATCTTGGGGCACAGGCGGGGCACTAAGGCAGGTGGGGCTGGTGCAGTTGTGAGCAGAGGTCCCCATCTCCCACAGGACTGTCCTGGAGCTAGGCAGCGGAGCTGGGCTCACGGGCCTGGCTGTTTGCAAGGCGTGCCACCCCAGAGCATTTATCTTCAGCGACTGCCATGGCCAGGTGCTAGAGCAGCTTCGTGGAAATGTGCTCCTCAACGGCTTCTCCCTAGAGCCCGACACTCCCACTGACCCAGGCAGCCCGAAGGTGACAGTGGCCGAGCTGGACTGGGACGAGGTGACAGCCTCTCAGCTCTCTGCCTTCCAGGCAGATGTCGTCATTGCAGCAGGTAATGCCCCAGCAGCGCTCACCCGGGCAGATAAAGACACAATGGATGCTGCAGGCAGGGCCCCCGAGTGACACCCTAGGCCACCAAGTGATGTCACAGCACACACTCCAGAGCCCCAGACCCTTCTGTGGAAACAGATGCTCTCATTGCTGTGACATGAAGACGTAAGATGGGCAGGACACTAGCCTGGTCTAGAGGACCTTCCCCTGAGGCCACCTGTTTCCCTCCCTGGTCCTGGAGTGAACACCAGGAAAGTCACCCACCTCACCAAGACTGCCCCATTGCTGGCGATAAACGGCCACCCTGGATCTTTAGATGGGGCAAAGGCCACGCAGCCTGTGGTCCTCTCAGGGCCACAACCAACTTCTCCACCTATTGATAGCACCATCCTGGGTCATGTTTAAATGGAGTGACAGAGGCCAACTCAGGGAACAGGAGCTGAGTGGCCCTGCCACACTGTCTGTGCTGGCTCCATGCAGATATGCCAGGGAGTTATCATCATCACTGTGCCATGTGGCCTTGTCTGTTCCCACCAGCACATCTGGGTCCTAGGTCCCTGTACTGTGTCTTTCAGAGATGACAAAGAGCATGGAATCTTGGAAAGCAGTGTTTGCCTGGGCCATCAATGATCCTTCCTCCCCTAGCACAACAGAGGTCACCAGAAACAGTACCTCCCACTCTGCAGCTGACACAATAAGGTCCCCCCACTTCGCCCCAGAGCCGGCTAAGACCTGCTCACTAAGCAAATGAAAAAGGGGCATGGAACCAATGTTGCCACGGGGTTGGGGGGTGAGGCTCCACTGTAAAGCTTTTAGACTTCCTCCATTTCATCCGCAGCACCTTCCTATGGAACAGCCCTAAGTCTCAACACCACCACTCGATGCACGGGCCCTCACCCCATGCCAACGTCCGCTCAGCCCCACACCCTTGCTCTGGGCACAGACCCTAACAGAAGACCCTTCAATAACAGCCTTTCCATTGCAGATGTGCTATACTATGGGGAAGTGACACTGTCACTGGTCAGGGTCCTGAAGCTGCTCAGCGACTGCCAGAGGAAGAATGTTCCTGATGTCTACGTGGCCTATACCGTCCGCAGCCAAGACACGGGCAAGCTGTTCATCACAGAGCTGGGTCAGTTCCCGACCCTAGGAGGGTTTAAAAGTCGGGCTGACTTTGGCCTTGCTCCTCAGCACCCATCCCATCCTTATCTGTTCTGTGAGGCACAGCCTGGCCTGCAGAGGCAGTGAGCAGTTGGAAGCCATTGTTTGAGCACTCTGCAACTAGAGAGAAGCTACGGGTTGATTTAGAAGAGGAATAAGGGCCCTGCCATCTGCGGAGCCCCCAGATGGTACTACTACGAGCCTTGTCTGTGCTCCAGTCTGACACCAGCCAGCACCTGGAAAGCTGTCCTGCCATCATCCCGCGTCCCCTTTAGACACTAAGGCACTCAGAACAAAGCTGTCTACTCACCTGCCATAGCATCTGTGGACAGACTCCCCCTTCAGTATAGAGCAAATAAGCAGGTCGGTGCTCCCAGAACCCACTGATGGAGCACTAATGTACTTGCGCACACATGTGCATGCACACATAAATACCTGCAATCTATTTTCCCCTAGGAAAATCGAGTACTACAGAGCAGTAGCCTGAGCCGGGCGGTGGTGGCGCACACCTTTAATCCCAGCACTTGGGAGGCAGAGGCAGGCGGATCTCTGTGAGTTCGAGACCAGGCTGGTCTACAGAGCTAGTTCCAGGACAGGCTCCAAAACCAGAGAAACCCTGTCTCGAAAAATAAAAAAAAAATAAAAAAATAAAAAAAAAAAACCAGAGCAGTAGCCTGTTCCTGATTTCAGTAACTCTCTTTATGGGATCAGGACACTTAGCTCAGTGGTAGAATGCTTCCTACTATGTGCAAGGCCAGATTCCATTTTTAAAAATATTTTTAAAAATTCAGGTAGGAGTTTGAAGTGTGCCAACTTGTGTCTGTCACACTCGGGTGGTGGGCTCTGGGGCCTCGCATATTTCAATGCCTGTGGTGCTCTGCCCTTTAAACTCCTAGCTTTACTTATAATAGAAATGTAGACGAGACCGCATCAGCCCACAGTCCTTGCAAGTCCCATGAACCCAGGCAGCCCAGGGGCTGTGGTGGGAGAGGGGCCACACTGTTGCTGTTTACCGCCTTCAGGCTGGAGAGAGACCAGTAGGCAGAAGTGCTTACTGCACAAACACGAAGACCTGAGTTTGAATCCTCAGCACCCATGCAAAAAGCTGGGTGTGAGCTGGGAGGCAGTGGTGCACGCCTTTAATCCCAGCACTCGGGAGGCAGAGGCAGGCAGATCTCTGTAGTTTGAGTCCAGTGTGTTCTATGAAGCAAGTTCCAGGACAGCTGGGGCTACATAGAGAAACCCTGTCTTGGGGGGGATAAAAAGTGGGGTTGTGGCCACAGCACCTGTAACTCTAGTGCTGCTGGAGACAGAGACAGGAGGTTTGTGGGGCCTTAAGGGAATACAGTGGGAAATGGCAGAGCAGAACCCTACCAATCTCCTGTAGACTGAGTGGGCCCACACACAGACCCTTAGGGCACCTGCATGGGCCTAGAAACCTGTGGCCCAAGTAAATCAGCTTGAATGCACACCTGTGTCAACAGCCATGCACTAACAGACTGACTTCCTGTACCCAACACTGCCCTCCTGAGATCTCTGTTCTCTGTCTAGATCGTGCAGGGATCTACTGGGAAGAAGTGCCTCCTCACGCCAGCAAACTATTCCCCTATGAAGAGCACTCGGCCATCGTAATCCTGAAGCTCGTGCTGAGCCATCATCACAGTATTTGAAGGTGACTGGTAAAGTGAGATTGCTGTCATGGGAAGAGTCCGTGGGAAAGCTGGGAAGGCTTCTGTTGGGCAGGGAAGTTAATAGCAAAGCACAAATGGACAGTAAGCACAGGCTGAGTGTGGTGCCTGTCCTCAGCAGCTCATCTGGAGAGGACATGGGCTCAGAGCAAGCATTTCTACTGTGCTAATAAAAACATGAATTTATCAAGTATGACTGTCCTGCCAGACAGCTCAGGCCTTGCTCAGCCAATCCCAGTGAACACATGATATCCCAGAGCTCATGGCAGCCCAAAAGAACCAGAACATAAGGAATGTAAAAGTCCGGAGACAAAAATCCAGGGACAGAGAGGTTTACAGGTCACCAGAGAGAAGAGCTTCTCAGAGACACAGGATGAAGCAGCTGCCAGATCGTTCACTTTCCCAGTTGTCCATTTCCCAGTTGTCCACTGCTGTCCTTGGGCTTCTGGCCACTAGGGGGCACTCAACAGCCCACCAGAGACAAGTGGAGCAGGTGCTGGTTGGAAGGGGGGGTACAGGATGGATGGAGCCTGGACCTAGCTCCACACCCTGAGGGCAGGGCCCTAGCCTCTGGCCTGGAAGTCATTTGTGAGTGACCAAAGGGAGCACAGTCCGCTGCCAGCTCTCGTCCCACCGCAGTTGTTCCGACTCCCGGAGTTCCTTCCGGAACTGGTTTAGCTTTCCATCAGGGTCAGGAAACTTTAAGAAAAGCATCTACAGGAAAAGGAAGACTGGAATTCAGCTCCCTATGCACCCAGCTCCATGTCAGGTCCTTGCTCATGCCTAGCAGTGCCCCTCCCCTCACTGGATACCTGAAGAATCAATCTACTTACCCACAGCCCTGCGATGGGGCATGAGCCTCCACCTGCTGTCTTCCCTTCCCTCTACCACCCCTAACACAACTGCAGGTGCAGTTAAGATGGAGGCCATGACAGCTTTGCATTTGAAGTATCTATCAGGGGCCGGCAAACTGCAGGCTTCAGGCTGAGTCCAGCCCACCTGGCATTTTTTGTAAGTAAGGAATCCAGTCTCCCTGTACATGTCCACAGCTGTATTCCCATCCGCACAAGGATGGAGTTTCAGAGTTCTCACAAGGACGTAAGGACAAACAAGTCCCTTGTCAGAAATGAGAGCACAAGTATACTTCTGCAGAAACTCCCTTATTCCCCACTCTCCCCAGAGGGAAGCACAGCTCCCATCTTTACAAACAGAAGGCAGGAGTATATGTGTATGCCTGGCTCTTCTAGCTCCTGTCATTGTGAATGGCAGAGCAGGGTGAGAGACTATCTTGGAGGCTTCTGCTTCCTTCCTCCGCCTGTCTACATCCCAGAGTCCCACCACAGCTGTCCTTGTGGAGGAGCAGAGATCAGAGAGCTGGCTCAAAGCCAGGGTTAAAGCCACGAGCCCCCCCCCCCCCCCCCGGGAGTCGGCCTACTACCTGCAGCTGTGCTGCCAGCTCCTCCGCATCCTTGAAAACCAGTCCGTTCTCTCCATGTCTCACGAGCTCATGCAAACTGCAGACAAAACAAGGGGAAAGGATGGGAACACAGATGAGACCACTACTCCCTCAGGTGAAGCCAGCGTCAAGAATGGTAGGTTGGCCTCAGTGTTCCGAGATGGAGTATTTGGAAAGAAAAGCCTGCAAGAGCACATGTCAAAACACCAGGCTGACTGGGAGAAAGGAAGGTGACCTTTCTGTGTCAAGATGGTTTCTGTGTTTTTTCTCCACTCCAGCCTGAGAACTAGAGTCCCAGCAAGCCTGTATTTGGCTCTACACATCGGGAGTACCTTTGCAGAGTCACTGGGAGATTTGATCCCGACAGAGCCTGAGCTTGGCTCACACAGGGTTTCACATCACATCCTGAACTCCATCCTGTGGCTGGTCTCGAGCTGTCAAGCTGCAGCCTCCATGCCCACACCCACCCTGGCCAGGGAAAGTGGAGTCCCAGAACTGCACTGGTGTGGATGGTTCCCATCCAATTGAGAGACGAGCCACAGAACAGAGGGATGTAAACCCAGTCGACTGCAGGCAGCTCTGGCCCCTGTTCCCTTCTCACAGCAGGAGCCTGAGTAGAATGTCAACCATGAACAAACTCCAGCCACCCCGTCCCTCTCTATCTGTGCAGGACATATTCCTGGAGCCCCTCTCATATCCGCAGGTGGTTCCTTGTGTAAACTGCTTTGCACGTGATCCACGTGAACCCCACTCTATGCTTCACATCCTCTCTAGATGGTGTCTACATCCCAGCAAGGAACAAGGACAAGAAAGCTACATGCTGATACAGACACAATCAATATGCTCCTTGCTATAACATTCCCAAGACAGGAACTCAGGTAGCACAGGCTGGCTTCAAGCTCAGGGATCCTCTTGCCTCTGCCTCCAGACTACAGGCATGTACTAATATTTCCAAAATCCTAGCTACATTTGGTATCTGGGTGACTAGCATGGTGTGGATGCCCCAAGCTGACTATCCTTCACTAGGGCTCAGCCCAACCATAGGACAGGGCCCCCGGCTGCTGATCTAGAATATGCCCCAGGTGTAGCGTGGTATCTGTTCCTACCACTTGAAGTTCACGGCACAAACAGGCAAACAGCACCCAAACATGTCCACCACCTTCATGGGCAGGTCCAGACCACTGGAAGACATGTGTAGACAGACACCCAGGTCCGCTGACCCTGCAAAGACAGTCAAAACACTAGGGCACATTCTCCTGTGTAATGATCCCTAGACAAGGAGGGGAAATCAGAAGCTGTCCCTGTCAGACTGAAACTGACCAAGGAGTCAGGCAGCCTGACCAGAGGCAGAAACATGGCTGACCACTGGGTCCTGTCTCCCACTGCCTAATGATTAAAACTCATTTTTGTTTTTACTTGTATTGATTTATTGTTTCTTCTTAGCCATAATTCATTTTCAAAGAGAAAATTCCCAGGCAATCACTGTGATAAGCAGTTTCTGGCTATGATTGTGGTTCATTCAGCTTTGTTAAGAATACTACCCAGTGACCACTTAAAAATAACTAAAGGTGGCTGCCTTGACTTAGCAGGTGACAGTGCTCCCAAGCCTGACACTGAGTTCCATCTCTGGACCTCATAGTGGATGGAGGGAGAGAGCCAACTCCTCTAAGTTAAAAAACAAAGTAGCCAGTGGTGGCGCATGCCTTTAATTCCAGCACTTAGGAGGCAAGGGGGCAGGTAGCTCTCTGAGCTCAAGGCCAGTCTGGTCTGAGTTCCAGGACAGCCAGGACTACACAGGAAAACCCTGTCTCAAAAAACAAACAACAAAACCCAGACACGCCAGTGCACACCTATGACCCCAGTA